>NW_026648061.1:17500-92511 GCF_950295315.1 Erinaceus europaeus | reverse complement strand
TACCCCTCCCATCATTGACTGGACAGAGACGCCCAACAATCAAGAGGGAGGGAGAGATAGAGAGAGACACCTGCAGCCCTGCTTCACTACTCGCAAAGCTCTCCCCTGCAGGTGGGGGGACCCAGGGGCTTGAACCTGGGTCCTTGCGCACTGTAACCTGTGCACTCAACCAGGTGCGCCACCATCCAGTTCCCTCTTATTATTTTATTTGAACTTTTCCCCTTAAAATATTTTATTATTTTTAATAAATAAAATGGGAGTTGGGCAGTAGTGCAGCGGGTTAAGCTCACACGCAAAGCACAAGGACCAGCATTAAGGATCCCAGTTCAAGCCCCTGGCTCCCCACCTACAGGGGAGTCGCTTCACAGGCGGTGAGGCAGGTCTGCAGGTGTCTGTCTTTCTCTCCCCTCTCTCTGCCTTCCCTCCTCCCTCCATTTCTCTCTGTCCTATCTAACAAAGGGAACATAAATAATAACAATAATAACTAAAAACAAGAGCAACAAAAAAGAGAAAATAAATTTTAAAATATATATTATTATTATTATTTACCCAGAGCACTGCTCAGCTCTGACTCTTGGTGGTGCTGGGGATTGAACCTGGGTCTTTAGATTCGCAGGCACAAAAGGCTTTTTTAAAAAAAATTATTTATTCCCTTTTGTTTCCCTTGTTTTTATTGTTGTTGTTATTGATGTCATTGTTGTTGGATAGGACAGAGAGAAATGGAGAGAGGAGGGGAAGACAGAGAAGGGGAGAGAAAGACAGACACCCGCAGACCTGCTTCACCGCCTGTGAAGCGACTCCCCTGCAAGTGGGGGCCCGGGGGCTTGAACTGGGATCCTTACGCAGGTCCTTGCACTTTGCGCCACATGTGCTTAACCCACTGCGCTACAGCCCGACTCCCATGAAAGACTTTTTGTATGATGGTCTGTTCTCTCTCCCAGCACCTTTTTCTTCTTTGTTTAAATTCGATTTATTTACTTTAATGAGAAAAATACAGAAATATACAGGAGAGAGAAAGACACCAGAATATGGGAAACTGGGGAATGTTATGCATGTACAAACTATTGTATTTACTGTTGAATGTAAAACATTAATTCCCCAATAAATAAATAAATAAATAAATAAATAAATAAATACACCAGAGCCCTGCTCAGCTCTGGTTTATGGTGGTGCTGGGGATTGAACCCGGGACCTGGGAGCTGCAGGTCTTTTTGCAGAACCACTGTGCTGTTCCTAGCCAGGCCATCCTACCCTTCTTGAGGGGTCTGCGGCCAGCTCCAGGGCCGTGGGGGGGACTCAGTCTGGCTCCAGTGTCTCCCTCCCTCCACATGCGCAGCTCACACAGCCGATCATCCTGCAGCTCAACACAGCCCCCTGCCCCCACCAGCTGGGTGTCTCCCTTTCTCTGTTCTCTCTTTCAGAGAAGAGCCTCTAGCCTCCCCTTCCAGGCCGCCTGCCCAGCAGGTCGGAGCCAGAGAGAGAATCCGCTGAGAATTCTGCTACCTGTGGCCCCCACCTACCCCCAGGACCCGACAATAAACCTGGCTGCCCCCCCACCCCCCATGGCTCTGTCTCTCTGGGGAAGGGTGCTGGGTGGGTGGCGGTGCGTCCTAGTGGGGGTGGGGAGGACCTCGTCCACTCCCTGGGACAGCCGCTCCTTTTCCAGAAGGGCCTGCCCTGCACCCATCTCTCCTAAGGCGTGTGGTGTGTGAGGCCCAGCAAAGCGTGAAGTCTGTCGGCTCCGCGGGGGCCCAGGGTCTGAGCCGGGAGCATCCTTGGGCCCTGTTCCCAGAGCACCTTGGAGTCTGATCAGGCTACGCTGGAGCCCTGGAATTGGGGTCTTCCCGGGGACCTGGCAGCGGCTGAGTGCTCTCAGTCCAGTGCGTCAGGACCTGGGTTCGAGCCCCCGGCCCGCCCCCTGCCCCTGCAGTGGAGGAAGCTTCCCCAGTAGTGAAGCTGGGCTGCAGGCGTCCGTCTGCTCCTTCCTCTCCCCCTTGCCTCTCAACTTCTCTGTCTCTGTTGGGTGATGGTAGGAAAGAGGCTCTCAAGAGACATCTGCCCCTCTGCCCCACGGGGAGCAGCCACACAGCGAGAGCCCCTTTCTCGTTTCCTAGGCCACCAGCTCCCGTTGGCCAGAGCCGCAAGCCGGTGGGCACAAGGGGCCTAGACTCCAGAGTTCCCTCCCCCGCCCCTGCTAGGCCACCCCTGCAAGGGTGGGTGGGCAGAGCCCCCTCTGAGGCTGGGGTGGGGGCAGGGGAGGCTAGGCTGGCCCGAGAGGTGTGGACGGGGGTTCCCTAGACAATGAACTTGGGAGCTGGAGCTGGTGGGCAAGGGCCCTCAGCCGGATTCCTGGGCTAGTAAGGAGTGCCCCTCCTCTGGGCACTTCCTCCCTCCTGGCAGAGGCTGGACTCTGCCCTCACACCTAGGGCCGTCAGTCTGGCCTGTTGGAAGCCTCGAAGCCTTGACTGGACTCTGTGTCTCTGGAGGTGTGAGTGGGAGGGGGCCCAGAACTGAAACCCAAGCACTGCCTGTTACGGAGAAAACCCCTCCCTCGACTTCCTCCCAGCTCTGGGGTGAGGCCTGGCCTCTGAGCACAGAGCACCAAGCTGGCAGGAGACAGCCGTGGTCAGCTTAGACCTCGCCCACCCGCTGTCCCTCCCCTCTCACGCCCCCTCTCCCTCTCTCTCTCCCCCCCAGCCCTGTGTTCAGGCCAGGTCCTCACCCAGCGGTCTGGGGTGCTCAGCAGCCCTGAGTACCCCCAGCCGTACCCCAGACTCTCCAGCTGCAGCTACCGCATCCAGCTGGAGGAGGGCTTCAGCGTCACCCTGGACTTCGTGGAATCCTTTGACGTGGAGACACACCCCGAAGCCCGGTGTCCCTATGACTCGCTCCAGGTCTG
Organism: Erinaceus europaeus; assembly: GCF_950295315.1. Taxonomy (NCBI): domain Eukaryota; kingdom Metazoa; phylum Chordata; class Mammalia; order Eulipotyphla; family Erinaceidae; genus Erinaceus; species Erinaceus europaeus. Next base: position 89,612 of record NW_026648061.1, on the reverse strand, counting down.
CTTCCTCAGACCCACCCCCCCCTGCTCCCACGGCCTCTGGGTGGCCTGAGGCGCCAGCAGGGTGTGTGTCCACGTCTGTCCGCAGATTCAAGCAGGCGGGGAGGAGTACGGCCCGTTTTGCGGGCAGACGCTGCCCAGCAGAATTGACACCAAGAGCAACGCCGTGAACATCTCCTTTGTCACCGACCAGTCAGGGGACAACACCGGCTGGAAGATTCACTACAGCAGCACAGGTGCTCAGGCCTCGGCCTGCTTTTAAATATTTATATATTTATTGATTCTCTTTTGTTGCCCTGTTGTTTTATTGTTGTAGTTATTATTGATGTCGTTGTTGTTGGATAAGACAGAGAGAAACGGAGAGAGGAGGGGAAGACAGAGAGGGGGAGAGAAAGACAGACACCTGCAGACCTGCTTCACCGCCTGTGAAGCGACTCCCCTGTAGGTGGGGAGCCGGGGGCTCGAACCGGGATCCTTACGCCGGTCCTTGCGCTTTGCGCCACGTGTGCTTAACCCACTGTGCTACCACCTGACTCCCTCTGGCTGCCTTTTAAAGATGTACTCATTTTATTTTAAAGTAGCAAATTATTTTCATTTTTTTCATTATCTTTATTTATTTATTGGATGGAGGCAGCTGAGAGGGAAGGGAGAGAGGGAGAGAGAGAGAGAGAGAGAGAGATAGGAGATACCTGCAGCCCTGCATCACCAATTGCAAAGCTTTCCTGCAACAGGTGGGGGCCGGGGGCTTGAATCTGGGTCCTTGTGCCCTGTAACCTGTGCTCAGCCAGGTGCGCCACCACCCAGCCCCTTGTTATTTTAATGAGAGAATCAGAAGAGCCCTGCTCAGCTCTGACTGATGGTGGTGCTGGGGATTGAAGGTGGACTTCAGAGCCTCAGGAAGGAAAGTCTTTATTTTATTTTACCTTATTTATTACTGGGTAGAGACAGAGAGAAATTGAGAGGGGAGGGAGAGATAGAGAAGGAGAGAGACAGAGAGACACCTGCAGCCCTGCTCCACCACTCGTGAAGCTTTCCTCCCTGCAGGTGGGGACCGGGGGCTTGAACCTGGGTCCTTGTGCACTATAACATGTGTGCTCAACCAGGTGTGCCACCACCTCCCCATCCGTGTGTGTGTGTGTGTGTGTGTGTGTGTGTGTGTGTGTGTACCTTTACACCAGAGTTATTGCTGGGCTTCAGTGCCTGTGTGATGAATCCACCGTTCCTGGTGGCTTTTTTTCTTTCTTTTATTTTGATAAGATGGAGGGAAATTGAGAGCGGGTGGGGAGATAAAGAGAGACACCTTGGGCGGGGGTAGATAGCACAATGGTTATACAAAGAGACTCTCATGGCTGAGCCTCCAAAGTCTCAGGTTCAGTCCCCTACACCACCCTAAGCCAGAGCTGAGCAGTGCTCTGGTAAATAATAATAATGATAATGATAATAATAGTAAAGAGAGACACCTGCAGCCCTGCTTCACCACTTGTGAAGCTTCATCCCTGCAGGTGGGGCCGGGGATTTGAACCCGGGGCTTTGAGCGCTCATGTGGGTGTCCCACCTCCCGGCCCGTACCCAGAACTCAGAACCTCGTGCTTGAGAGCCCAGTGCTCCTGCTCCACTGCCCAGACACCCAAAATGCTGTTTCTTTACATTTAAGTTTTATTGATTCATATGAGACAGTTGCACATGAGACAGAACTCAGGGGCTGGGTGGAGGTGGCACACCTGGTGGAGCGCACATGTCACAGGGCACAAAGACTCGGGTTCGAGCCCCCGGTCCCCACCTGCAGGGGGAGAGCTTTGTGAGTGGTGGAGCAGGGCTGCAGCTGTCTCTGTTTCTCTCCTCCCTCTACTCCCTTTCCTCTCAATTTATGGCTGTCTATCCAATAAATAAAAAGAGATAATAATAAAAAAAAATTTAGAGAGAGAACTCAGTGACACTCTGGGAGAGGTGGTGTTCGGGTTCGAACTGGGAGCGTCTGACATGTGGATCCTGCTCTGCCGACTTGAGCCACTGTCCACACTGTGGCTGAGCTTCTGTCTCTCTGGGGTGTCCAGGGGGCTCTGTGCAGCTGCAACGCCTGCTGGAAGGGGCAGGGAGGGGCAGGGAGGACAGGTCCCTGCTGCCCCCTCAGGCTTTTGGCTGGGCCTGAAGAGGGGACCAGTGAAGACAGATGAAGATTTTAAAAAATATTTATTTCCTTTTGTTGCCCTTGTTTTTCATTGTTGCTGTAGTTATTATTGTTTTTGTTAGTGATGTCATCGTTGTTGTACAGAACAGAGAGAAATGGAGAGAGGAGGGGAAGACAGAGAGGGGGAGAGAAAGACAGACACCTGCAGACCTGCTTCACCTCCTGTGAAGTGACTCCCCTGAAGGTGGGGGGCTGGGGGCTCGAACCGAGGTCCTTATGCCACTCCTTGCGCTTTGCACCACGTGCGCTTAACCTGCGGCGCTACCGCCTGACTCCCTAGATGAAGACTTTTTATTAAGTGAGTCAAAAGGCTTAATTAAAGCCCACAGACCTGGGGCCAGGTGGCGCACCTGGTTAAGCGCTCACACTACAGGGCACAAAGATCCAGGTTCAAGTCCCTGGTCCCCACCTGCAGAGGGAAAGCTTCACAAGTGGTGAAGCAGGGCTGCAGGTGTCTCTCTGCCTATCTCCCTTCCTCTCTCAATTTCTCTGTCTCTATCCAATAATAATTTTTTAAAAAAAGTCCTTGGACCCCATGTGAGCTTTGGGAGGCAGGGAGGACCTGGGACACGGGGCTGGAGCTTTGTGCCAGCCCGGCAGCTCCAGGAGCAGTGAACTAGACGGCCAGGCCGGGCCTGCAGGCTCCGATTGTGATCGTCTCTGGAGCTGAGGGTGTTCTTTTTTTTTTTTTAAGATTTTATTTATTTATGAGAAAGACAGGAGGAGAGAGAAAGAACAGACATCACTGGCGCACGTGCGCTGGGGATTGAACTCGGCACCTCATGCTTGAGAGTCCAAAGCTTTACCACTGCACCACCTCCCGGACCACAGAGCTGAGGGTGTTCTTGTGCCTCTCCAGAGAGGAAGGGCACCTCTCACATGAAGAAAAGATGGGAGGGAGGAGGGAGGGAGGCAGAGAAAGGGAAGGAGAGGGAGAGCGAGAGCGAGAGAAAGAGAGAGAGAGAGAGAAGCACGTCACCACTCTGACACCTGTGATGCTGGGCATTAGACTTGGAAGCTCACACTTGAGTCCAGTACGTTGCCCACTGTGCCAGCACCCGGCCCTGGTTTTCTTTCTTTCAAAAAATTTTAATTAGGGAATTGGGCGGTGGCACAGCGGGTTAAATACAGGTGGCACAAAGCACAAGGACCGGCATCAGGATCCCGGTTCGAGCCCCCGGCTCCCCACCTGCAGGGGAGTCGCTTCACAGGCGGTGAAGCAGGTCTGCAGGTGTCTGTCTTTCTCTCCACCCTCTCTGTCTTCCCCTCCTCTCTCCATTTCTCTCTGTCCTATCCAACAACGACGACAGCAATAACCACAACAATGTTAAACAAGGGCAACAAAAGGGAAAATAAATAAATATAAAACGGTAATTATCTTTATTTATTGGAGAGAGATAGCCAGAAATTAAGAGGGAGGGAGGTGATAGAGAGGGGGAGAGACAGAGAGACACCTGCAGCCCTGCTTCAACTCCTGAAGCTTCCCCCTGCAGGTGGGGTGGTGAAGCAGGTCTGCAGGTGTCTGTCTTTCTCCCCCCCTCTCTGTCTTCCTCCCTCCTCTCTCCATTTCTCTCTGTCCTGTCCAACAACGATGACATCAGTAACAACAACAATAATAACTACAGCAACAATAAAAACAACAAGGGCAACAAAAGGGTAAATAAAAAAAGGTTAAAAAAAAACAAAAAGAACCAATAGGCTTGGTTCCCCTGCAGCCCAGCCTTGTCCTGACCCTGTGGCGCCTCCTCATGGCCACATCTCGCCCATGCAAGACAGATACGTCCTGAGGGACAGCTTCTCCGTCTCCTGTGACCCTGGGTACGAGCTGCTGCGGGTGAGTTGGTGCCAAGTCAGTGGCACAGAGCAGGCAGGACGCCTCAGAATGTGTGCACTCAGCATGTTTAAAATCACTTTTCAAGGCTAGTTTGTTTGTTAGCGAGAGAAATGCAGAGCAAACCAGAGCAGTGTGTGTGTGTGTGCGCGTGTTTGTGTATATATGTGTATGTGTGCGTGTGTGTATGTGTGTGTATATGTGTATGAGTGTGTGTATATATGTGCATGTGTGCGTGTGTATGTGTGTATATGTGTATGTGTATGTGTGTATGTGTGCATGTGTATATACGTGTATGTGTGTATGTCTATGTGTGTGTATGTGTGTATAAATGTGTATGTGTGTATATGTATATATATATGTGTATGTGTATGTATGTATATATGTGTATATGTGTATGTTTATGTGTGTATGTGTGCATGTGTATATACGTGTATGTGTGTGTATGTTTATGTGTGTGTATGTGTGTATAAATGTGTATGTGTGAGTGTATGTGTGTATATGTGTGTATATGTGTGTATATATGTGTATGTGTGTATATGTGTATGTGTGTATATATGTGTATGTGTGTATATGTGTATGTGTGCATGTGTATATACGTGTATGTGTGTGTATATTTATATGTGTATGTCTATGTGTGTGTATGTGTGTATAAATGTGTGTGTGAGTGTATGTGTGTATATGTGTATGTGTGTGTATATATGTGTATGTGTGTATATATGTGTATGTGTGTGCGTGTGTGTATATGCGTGTGTGTGTGTTCGACTAGAAGCTGGCACAGTGGGCAGAGTGTCGGACTCGCAAGTATGATGTCCCAAGTTTGATCCCTGGCATCACATGTAGCCCTGAGTTCACTCCAATGTTGGTTATTACTCCAGGTCCCCTGCATTGCTTAACGCTGTGGTCTATTTACGTAATCACTGTTGTGTCTGAGACCCGCCCTGCCTGCAGGGCATTGGTTTAATCCTCACTGTTAGATGGAAGCCTGCTACCTTTGTGCCCCCTCTCCTAGTCGTTATCCCCCCCCCCACCTGCCACTTCTGCCTCGGAAGATATAAAGGCAGATTCTTTTCTGATTAATAAACACATTGCATTGCGTTCCGCTCAGCCATGAGAGTTCCTGGTTCCTCTCCCGCGTTGCTGAGTAGGCAGCAGCCTAGGCTGGCTCCGGCAGAGTTCTCTCCAAACCAGAGAGCACGTGCCCGGGAAGAAATACCCTCAGGCTAGCCCGGCAGTCCCCCCAAGATGACACACACACACACACACACACACACACACACACACACACACACACACACACATATATATATATATGTTCTCTGGGTCGAGGGTGAGAGGCAGAGATAGGCAGGGAGAGACAGAGAGAAGAGAGACACCGTAGCGCTGGTCCATCCGTGAGTTTCTCCCCTGCAGGGACTCCCACATACTGAGCTGGGGCTTGAACCTGGGTCCCTGCTCCTGTCCCAAAGATGCATATGTCTGGTGAGATGAAACAGGGAAATAGCCCGTCAGCTCAGTGACTTCCTTATCACCGAAGAGCAAGCTCAAGTGGTCCGGGAGGTGGCGCAGTAGGTGAGCATGGGGCCCTCAGGCAGGAGGTCGTGAGTTCAGTCCCCAGCAGCACTGTCCCATCAGCCTAGTGTGCCTGATCTCCCTCTCTCTCTTTGCACCTATCTTCCTCATGAATAAATAACACAGCTTAAAAAGTAAAAATAGGGAGTCGGGCGGATAAGCACACATGGCGCTAAGCACAAGGACAGACCTAAGGATCCCGGTTCGAGCCCCTGGCTCCCCACCTGCAGGGAGTTGCTTCACAGGTAGTGAAGCAGGTCTGCAGGTGTCTGTCTTTCTCTCCCCCTCTCTGTCTTCCCCTCCTCTCTCCATTTCTCTCTGTCCTATCCAACAACGAACGACATCAACAATAACGATAATAACCACAACAAGGCTACAACAAAAAGGGCAACAAAAGGGGAAAAAAATGGCCTCCAGGAGCAGTGGATTCATGGTGCAGGCACCGAGCCCAGCAATAACCCTGGAGGCAATAAATAAATAAATAATAAAAATAAAGAATAGGGTTTGAGCCCCCGGTTCCCCACCTGCAGGGGAGCCGCTTCACAGGCGGTGAAGCAGGTCTGCAGGTGCCTGTCTTTCTCTCCCCCTCTTTGTCTTCCTCTCCTCTCTCCATTTCTCTCTGTCCTAGCCAACAACAACAACAATAAAACAAGGGCAACAAAAGGAAATGAATAAATATTTTTTAAAAAAAGGTAAAAAAAAAAGAATAGAACTCAATGACAGAGGACCTAGTGGGGGTCCTATTGTTATGTGGAAAACTGAGGAATGTTATACACATACAAACTATTGTGTTTACTGTCAAATGTAAAGCATTAATCCAATAAAGGAAAAAAAGAAAGAAAAAAAAAGAAAAAGAAGAAACAGTATGGCTAATCCAGCTTTCAGAGTGAATGTCTCCACTCCATCATTTGGAAAAAGTTTTTTTTTTTAATTTATTTAATTTTTTTGAGAGAGATGCAGAGAGAGACACACACAGAGAGAGAAACACAAGAACACTGCTCAGCTCTGGCTTATGGTGCTGCAGGGGATTGAACCTGGGACTTAGGAGCCTCAGGCATGAGAGTCTGTTTGCATAACCATTATGCTGTTTCCCCCCACACCCTTAAAAAATTTTTTTTGAATATTTATTTTCCCTTTTGTTGCCCTTGTTTTTTATTGTTGCTGTAGTTATTATTGTTGTTGGATAGGACAGAGAGAAATGGAGAGAAGAGGGGAAGACAGAGAGGGGGAGAGAAAGACAGACACCTGCAGACCTGCTTCACCGCCTGTGAAGCGACTCCCCTGCAGGTGGGGAGCCGGGGGCTCGAACCGGGATCCTTATGCCGGTCCTTGTGCTTTGCGCCACGTGTGTGCTTAACCCACTGCGCTACAGCCCGACCCCCAACCCCTCATCTTTTTCCCTTCCTCCCTTCCTTCCTTCCTTCCTTCCTTCCTTCCTTCCTTCCTTCCTTCCTTCCTTCCTCTCTCTCTCTCTCTCTTTCTTCCTCTCTCTCTTTCACCAGAGCCCTGCTTAGCTCTGGTTGACGTTGGTGTGGGGAATTGCATAACCATTATGCTACTCTTCCTGCACCCCCCACACACACCTTAAAAGCTTTTTTTTTTTTTTTTTTGTATTTTTTTGTTTACTTTCGTATTGGATAGAGACAGAAATTGAGAGAGAAGGGGTATAGAGAGAGACACCTGCATCAGCACTCGTGACACTGTCTCCCTGCAGGTGGGGACCAGGATCTTGAGCTCAGGTCCTAGCACAGTGTAACGTGTGTGCCCTACCAGGTGCACCACCACCCAGCACCTAGTCTTTAAAATTTTTATAGAGAGAGAAAGAGGAAGAGAGGGAAGGATCAAAGGTCTTTCAAGTGTGGTGGAGGCTGGGTTTGAACCTGGGTTGACCAGGAAACCAGTACACTGTTCATACTATTTTGTCAGCCCATAAATAGTTTTATTTTATTTATTTTCTTTTAAATATTTATTTGCTTTTGCTGCCCTTGTTTTATTGTTGTAGTTTTTATTGTTATTGTTGTCATAGTCATCATTGTTGGATAGGATGGAGAGAAATGGAGAGAGGAGGGGAAGACAGAGAGGGGGAGAGAAAGACAGACACCTGCAGACCTGCTTCACTGCCTGTGAAGTGACTCCCCTGCAGGTGGGGAGCTGGGGGCTCGAACCGGGATCCTTACGCCGGTCCCTGCGCTTTGTGCCACGTGCGCTTAACCCACTTCGCTACCGCCTGACTCCCTCATTTTATTTATTTATTTATTTATTTATTTATTTATTTATTTATTTCCAGAGCACTGCTCAGCTCTGATTTGTGGTGGTGCAGGGAATTGAACCTGGGACTGTGGAGCCTCAGGCATGGGAGTCTGTTTGCATAGCCATTATGCTGTCTACCTGCCCCCTCATTTTACTTTTTTGAACCTGAAAACTCTGTCTGTCTGTCTCCTAGTCTCATTTTACTTTTTAACCCTTTTTGGAAAGCTGGCTCTGGAACAGCTTTGGTCTGTTCACCACCACACGGCACTGAAGCAACGCAGACTGAGCTCCCCTGTGCCCTGTGCTGCCACTCAGCCTTCGCTAAATTCTTCTGGTCACCCGAGGACTTTCCGGGCTGCGCCCCGGGGCCCGCAGAAAATTAAGTGGCCCTAGGAAGCAGCACATTCTGCAAAGTTATAAATAGTGCAGTTAAGGGAGGGGAGGCAGTTTTTAAACATGCTTAGTGCGTTACTTTAGGGGCACAGGTGAGAGATTACTGTGACCTCTTTATGGCCTTCAAAATCATCACCAAATCCCAGTGGCCAAAAGTAATAACCTCAGAATGCCAGCTAACCATGTGAGCTGGTCGGTCCTTGGAGGGGTGACACCAGACATACAGACAAAAGGGAGACACTTTTCCCGCTTTGCAAACTTTCCCACAACTCTTAGACCGCCAAGCAGGTCCATTTCTGGACTGGAAGGTGGCACCGTGGGTCTAGTGCTGGACTCTCAAGCCTGTGGCCCTGAGTTTGATCCCCGGCACTGCGTGTACCAGAGTGAATCTCTCTCTCTCTCTCTCTCTCTCTCTCTCTCTCTTCCTCTCTCATTAATAAACAAACAGACCTTTATCAAATAATAAAAAAGAAGTTAGTCTATGGACATAGCATAATGGTTATGTAAAAAGACTGGGGGAGGGGGGGCAGGCTGTAGTGCAAAGTGCAAGGACCGGCGGCGTAAGGATCCTGGTTTGATCCCCAGCTCCCCACCTGCAGGGGGTCACTTTCCTTAAAGTTGTATTTATTTATCTGATGGGACAGAAAGGAATTGAAAAGGGAGAGGGAGGTTGGGAAGGAGGGAGTCACCTGCAGCTTCAGTGCTAGCAAAGCTTCCTTTTGCAGGTGGGGCTGGGGCTTGAATCCGGGTCCTTGTGTTTTAAAAAATTATATTTATTTATTTTAATGAAAGGGGGTGGACAGTAGCACAGCAGGTTAAGCGCACGTGGTGCAAAGTACAAGGACCGTTGGAAGGATCCTGGTTCGAGCCCCCAGCTCCCCACCTGCAGGGGAGTTGCTTCACAGGTGGTGAAGCAGGTCTGCAGGTGTCTGTCTGTCTCTCCTGCCAGTCCCTGTTCAGGGCGCCATTTGCCGGGCTGGGCTAGCTTCATGGGCGGTAGAGAGACGACCAGGGACTCCTGGCCGAGCTGGGAATGCAGTTCAATCTTTATTGATGAGCGGGGATGCAGTTCAACAATCTAATCTCTAATCACAATTCTGTCCTATATATCTCTTGAGGCGGAAGTGTCAGGAAGAGGAAGTAAGTAGGATAGGAGGTGGGGAGAACCAGTGAACCAGTGGGGATTAAACCAATGATTATGTAAATAGACAACAGCCTCAAGCAATGCAACAGAAGGGGTCTTAGAAGCAGGATTTAGAAGCAGACCAACACTCTCCCCCTCTCTGTCTTCCCTTCCTTGCTCCATTTCTCTCTGTCCTATCCCACAACGACAGCAATAACAACAATAACAACGATAAACAACAAGGGCAACAAACGGGAAAAAATAGCCTCCAGGAGCCTCCAGGAGTGGTGGATTTGTAGTCTCTGGAGCTGTTCTTTCATTCTGTCTTCCTCTCACCAGAGCGCGGCTGTGCTGGGCTGTGTGTCCCGGCCTCTTGGGGCATCTCCTGAGGTGCAGAAGGGGAGCCCCCGAGGCAGCTCAGCTGTGGCCGGTGACCGGCTGCCCAGAAGGACACTGACATTGCCCGTCTCCTCTCCAGGGCCCTTTGGCGCTGAGGTCATTCACGGCAGTGTGTCAGAAAGATGGCTCCTGGGACCAGCGGATGCCAGAGTGCAGCGGTATGGTATGGTCACGGCTGCCCCGGCACTGCTTCCGGCTGGCCCGGCCCTTGCCTTCTCTTCCTCCCTCTTCTCTTCCCTTCCTCGTCCCTCTTTGTCATAACTGCGTATCTTATTTATTAGAGACGGAAGCTGGGAGGGAAGGTGGGGGAGACAGCATAATGGTTCTGCAAAAAAGACTTTCATGGCAGAGGCACCCAAGGTCCCAGGTTCAATCCACAGCACCGCCACAAGCTAGAGCTGAGTAGTGCTCTGGTTTAAAAAAAAAAAAACAAATAAATAAAAAAAAGTTGGGGGGGAGGGGGAGGCGGAGATCATGATGGAGAGAGAGAGAGACACTTGCAGCCCTGGGGAGTTCCCCACAGGGGAGCTGGTGACTGGAGGCTGGCACTTGGGACGTGCGCTACCCTTCTTCCCTGCCTCCCTTTCTCCATTCCTTTTTATCTCCTTGTTTTTTTGTTTTTTTTTAATTTATTATCTTTATTTATTGGAGACAGCCAGAAATCAAGAGGGTGGTAGAGAGGGAGAGAGAGAGAGAGAGAGAGACGCCCGCAGCCCTCCTTCACCACTTGCAAAGCTTTCCCCCTGCAGGTAGGGACCAGGGGCTCGAACCCAGGTCCTTGCACATTGTAATATGAACGCTCAACCAGGTGCGCCACCACCCAGCCCCTCATCTCCCCCCCCTCTCTCTATATATATATAATTTTTATTATTTTTATTTTTTTAACCAGAGCACTGTTCAGCTCTGGCTTATGGTGGTGCGGGGGATTGAACCTGGGACTTTGGAGCCTCAGGCGTGAGAGTCTGTTTGCATAGCCATTATGCTGTCTACCCTCCACCCATCATTTCCCTTTCTTTTTAAAGATTTTATTTATTTATAAATGAGAGAGATAGGAGAGAGAGAGAAAGAGCTGGCCATCACTCTGGTCGGTACATGGGCTGCCAGTGATTGAACTTAGGACCTCATGCTTGAGTGTCCAATGCTTTAACCACTGCGCCACCTCCCAGACCACTCCTTTCTTTCTTTCTTTCTTTCTTTCTTTCTTTCTTTCTTTCTTTCTTTCTTTCTTTTTAAACCAGAGCACTGTTCAGCTCTGATTTATGGTGGTGCCGGGGATTGACTTTGGAGCCTCAGACATGAGAGTCTGTTTGCATAACCATTATGCTATCTACCCTCCGCCCCTTTTTTTAAAAAAAAAAAAAAATCTTTTTTTAATCTTTATTTATTGGGTAGAGACAGCCAGATATGGAGAGGGAAGGGGGTGATAGGGAGAGAGAGACAGAGATAACCTGCAGCCCTGCTTTACCACTTGCAAAGCTTTCCCCATTTGTAAGTGGGGACTGGGTGCTCGAACCTGGGTCCTTGCGCACTGTAATATGTGCACTCAACCAGGTGCGCCACCACCCAGCCCCTCACTCCTTTTTTTTTTTTTTTAATTATAGTTATTTTCCCTTTTGTTGCCTTTGTTTTTTATTGTTGTAGTTATTATTACTGTTGTTGATGTTGTCCTTGTTGGCTAGGACAGAGAGAAATGGAGAGAGGAGGGGAAGACAGAGAGGGGGAGAGAAAGACAGCCACCTGCAGACCTGCTTCACCGCCTGTGAAGCGACTCCCCTGCAGGTGGGGAGCCAGGGGCTCGAACCGGGATCCTTATGCAGGTCCTTGTGCTTTGTGCCACCTGTGCTTAACCCGCTGCGCTACCGCCCGACTCTCCTTCACTCTTTTTTAAGATATATTTGGGTTCGCAAAACAGCTCACTTGGGTAGTGTACTGAGTGCGCATTGAAGGAAGCCTCAGTGCTGTGGTGTCTGTTTCTCTTTGGCCCTCTGTCTCTGCAAAGAAAAGACTTGTGTATTTGGAGAGAGAGACAGAGAGAGACTGAGCGTCCCTCAGGCAACATGCAGTGTTGGGAAATGAACCCAGGATCTCTTGCTGGAGGGTCCAACACTTTATCCACTGCTCCACCTTCCAGGCTGTTTATTTATAGAGACAGTGGGGGGGGGGGAGAGAGATAGAGACACCACAGCACCAAAGCTTTCTTTCCTTTTTTTGCCTCCAGGGTTGTCACTGGGGCTCGGTGCCTGCACTATGAATCCACTGCTCCTGGAGGCCACTTTTTCCTTTTGTTGCTCTTGTTGTTTATCATTGTTATTGTTGTTGGATAGGACAGAGAGAAATGGAGAAAGGAGGGGAAGACAGAGAGGGGGAGAGAAAGACAGACACCTGCAGACCTGCTTCACCGCCTGTGAAGAAACCCCCCGAGCCAGGGGCTCGGACAGGGATCCTTGTGCTTTGCGCCATGTGTGCTTAACCTGCTGTGCCACCGCCCAGCAACACTCCCACCCTTTTTTTAACCAGAGCACTGCTCAGCTCAGGCTTACGGTGTTGTGTGTGATAGAACCTGGGACCCTGGAGCCTCAGACATGAAAGTCTTTTTTGCATAATAAGATGTTTTCCCCACACCCCTGTGGTCTCTTAAAAAATTATTTTTTAATTTGATAGGACAGAGATAAATTGGGATGGAGAGCTAGGGAGAGAGACACTTGCAGCCCTGCTTCACCACTCATGAAGCTTTCCCCCTGCAGGTGGGGACTGGGGTCTTGAACCTGGGTCCTTACACACTGTAACGTGAGCTCAACTGGGTGCACCACCGACCGACCAGCACCCCCCCCCCCATTTGCTTTAGTCAAGCTTGGCCTTTTAAAATACTTATATCCAAAGTTGGGAGGTAGGGAACTACAAGTATTTAAAAAAATATTTATTTATTTATTCCCTTTTGTTGCCCTTGTTTTATTGTTGTAGTTTTTAAAATATTTATTTCCTTTTGTTGCCCTTGTTTTATTGTTGTAGTTATTATTGTTAGTGATGTTGTCATTGTTGGATAGGACAGAGAGAAATGGAGAGAGGAGGGGAAGACAGAGAGGGGGAGAGAAAGATAGACACACCTGCAGACCTGCTTCACCGCCTGTGAAGCGACCCCCCTGCAGGTGGGGAGCCAGGGGCTCGAACCGGGATCCTTAGCTGGTCCTTGTGCTTTGCGCCATGGGCGCTTAGCCTGTTGTGCTAGCGCCCGACTCCCCACGTCAACTATTTTAATATACACAACCCTACTCTATAAAAGTAAATTGGTGGGAGTCGGGCGGTAGCGCAGTGGGTTAAGTGCACGTGGTGCGAAGCGCAGGGACCGGCATAAGGATCCCGGTTCGAGCCCCCGGCTCCCCACCTGCAGGGGGGTCACTTCACAGGTGGTGAAGCAAGTCTGCAGGTGTCTGTCTTTCTCTCCCCCTCTGTCTTCCCCTCCTCTTTCCATTTCTGTCCTATCTAACAACAACAATATCAATAACAACAACAATAACTACAACAATAAAAACAAGGGCTACAAAAGGGAAAATAAATAAAAATTAAAAAAAATTAAAAAAATTAAAAAAAAAGTAAATTGGTGTGTAATCCTTCAAGCAACGGGACTCACAGGGGTGGGAGAAAGCATATGGTTATGCAGACTTGCAGGGTGAGGTGGTGAGGCCCTGCACCACCACAAACCAGAGCAGAGCTGCTCTCGTTAAAAAGAAAAGTCAAGGGAGTCGGGCGGTAGCGCAGCAGGTTAAGCGCAGGTGGCGCAAAGCTCAAGGACCAGTCTAAGGATCCCGGTTCGAGCCCCCGGCTCCCCACCTGCAGGGGAGTCGCTTCACAGGCGGTGAAGCAGGTCTGCAGGTGTCTGTCTTTCTCTCCCCCTCTCTGTCTTCCCCTCCTCTCTGCATTTCTCTCTGTCCTATCCAGCAATGATGACATCAATAACTACAACAATGAAAAACAACAAGGGCAACAAAAGGGAAAATAAATAATAAATATAATTAAAAAAAAAAAAAAGAAAATCATTTCTTAAAAAAAAAAAAAAAAAGGTCAAGGGGCCGGGCGGCGGTGGCACCGCAGCTTCAGTGCACGCGGGTCCGGTCCCTCCTTTGATCCTGGTCTCTGCCCGAGCGGCGCCTGGCAGTGCAGGCGCCATGTGCTCCGTCTGGAGGCGGCTGGGCGGTACCGTGCCCGTGAGCCCCTCGGAGCCGGCCCGCCAGCGGGGGCGACTGTGCGTGCGCGTGTGCGGCCGGCACCAGCGGGCCTTGGGGTCTCCACCTGCAACCGGGTGCCCGCCTGGCCCCCTCCGTGGAGAGCGCAGAAAAGCTTCAGCGCTGTCTCCCACTGAAGGGAGTCACAAGTCCCCCTCCTTCAGAGAGGCTCTGAAGTCCCAGGTTCAAACCCACCCCCCGCCACACCAGAGCTAAGCAGTTCTGTGGTAAGAGGCGGCTTCTTACTCCTCCTCCCCGGGTACCCCCCCCCAGGCCTGCTCACTGGGTGGGAACGGGGTGCGAGGGTGCTCTGAAGCCCCACCGTCGTAGATGGCAGCACCTCCGGGGTGAAATCGAGTGTCCACCGGAGAGGGAGACACACCGTCCGTCCGTCCGTCCGTCAGTCTCCACGTCCTCTCCTGTGTCTCTCTCAGTGGTCGACTGCGGCCCTCCTGATGGTCTGCCTAACGGCGAGGCCGCGTACCTGTCAGGCCCAGAAGCCACCACGTACAAAGCCGCGATTCAGTACCGCTGCAAGGACTTGTACTCGATGAGAGCTGGTGACGGTGAGTAGGATCCATGCTGAGGAGAGGAGGGGCGACACTCAGGACTCAAGTTGGCACCACCTCAGAATTAAGGGGAGCCATTCTTTTTGGCTGAGGCGAGAGAGGATTCAGAGGCACTTCTCCACCTACTGAGTGAGTGATTGCAGTGGGAGGCGAGAATCTGAAGAGATCTCACCTAGTAAGTGACGCCCACACACAAGGCGAGGCACATGTCCCCGATGGTTTACTCTAACAAGGCAGACCTCATCACCAAGCATGCTGAGGCCTTGGTACATATTCAAGTCGCACGTCTAAAAGGTTTCCACTTTTTACCGCAGGCAAGAGCGGTAATGTGGAGACCGTCTTATTTATTTATGAGATCATGGAACATGGTGATGCAGACACCTCAGTGTCCCAGACATTCAAAACCAACATTTTTCAAGGGGGTATTCGGGCAAGTAACAAGCACTGCAGACATGCAGTTAGACATTTCTGCTTTCCCAATGATTTGCAGGGAAGTATCTGTGTGAGGCTGATGGATTCTGGACCAACTCCCAAGGAGAAAAATCACTCCCAGTCTGTGAGCCTGGTAATGGAGACATTTATCCAAGAAATTGGTGATTGATGGGAGTGGAAGCGGGGAGGAGACAGTCAGCAGCTGTGGTGAGCAGACACGTGACTTCTGCACCGGGCCCCTGCGCCAAGTGTGTCCTCATCAGCCCCTGCCAGGCGAGAGGCTGTAGGTGTCGATTCTCCCAGGAATGTGATCACTTTTGATCTTTCAAGACAAAGATTTTTTTTTCTTTAAATTTTTAAAAAAATATTTATCTATCCCCTTTTGTTGCCTGTTTTATTGTTGTAATTGTTGTTGTTGATGTCATTGTTGTTGGATAGGACAGAGAGAAATGGAGAGAGGAGGGGAAGACAGAGAGGGGGAGAGAAAGACAGACACCTGCAGACCTGCTTCACCGCCTGTGAAGTGACTCCCCTGCAGGTGGGGAGCCGGGGCTCGAACCGGGATCCTTACGCCGGTCCTCGCGTTTTGCGCCACCTGCGCTCAACCTGCTGTGCTATTGCCCGACTCCTGACAAAGATTTTTAAGTATCTAGACCCATTTATAAATGATTTCCTGTGAGTTGTGTTTCTTCTCTGTGAAAATGCTCTTCAAACCCAAAAGCTTTTAATATTTCCCTAGGTAACTGTTTTCTAGGCTATCTAGTTTTTAAACATTAATGCAATCTGCCTTTTAAATAGTACTTATTTTCTTTTCAAACCAAACTTGGCTCTGAAGTTACAGTTGAGTAATTAAAAAATCAGAAGGTTGTAATAAATGATGTTATTTAGCTTAGTCAAAAACACCGTTTTAGTCGACACAATATTGGTACATCTTAATACAAGTACTGTGCCAAAAACAACAAGACCTGTTCGATTCATGAATGTTTCCTTAGCAATCTACAATCTACTACCTGGAAAAACCCACCAGACCCAAAACACTGAGCTTGAAGGTTCCTGGCTGTACCTGTGACATCCCGCCTTTTAAAGCAATCACATTTTCCAGGCCGGGTGGTGGTGGCGCACCTGGTTGGGTGCATGTGTTACAATGCACAGGGACCAAGGTTCGAGACCCCAGTCCCCACCTGCAGGGGGAATGCTTTGCGAGTGGTGAAGCAGGGCCGCAGCTGTCTCTCTCCCTGTCACCCCCTTCCCTCTCAATTTCTGGCTGTGTCTATTCAATTCTCTCCTCAGTCTGTGGGCTGTCCACCCGCACCACGGAGGGCCGCATCTTCGGAGGGCAAGCCGCAAAGCCGGGCCACTTCCCTTGGCAGGTGCTGCTGGCGGGGGAGACGCAGGCGGCGGGCGCGCTCCTGGGCGACAGCTGGGTGCTCACGGCGGCTCACGCCGTGTATGAGCAGAGAGGGGCGGCCGGTGCCTTGGACATCAGGATGGGCGTCCTCAGGAGGCTGTCGCCCCAGCACGTGCGAGCCCGGGCCCAGGCCGTCTTCATACACGATCGCTACACCCATGGCGCCGGGTTCGACAACGACATCGCGTTGATCAAACTGCAGGACGCCGTGGCCATCAGTGAAGACGTCCTGCCGGTCTGTCTGCCGAAGGAAGCGGCAGAGTCCTTTGCGGGGACGGGCGACATCGGCACCGTCTCTGGGTGGGGACTGACTCAGAGGGGCTTTCCGGCCAGGAACCTGATGTTTGTGGACGTGCCCGTCGTCGACCACGGGCAATGTGCTGCCGCTTACGAGAAGGCGGCCTACCCCGGCGTCCGGGTGACGGAGAACATGCTCTGCGCGGGCGTCGAGGGCGGGGGCAAGGACAGCTGCCGGGGGGACAGCGGCGGGGCGCTCGTGTTTCTCGACGACGAGACCGAGAGGTGGTGTGTAGGGGGCATAGTGTCCTGGGGCTCCATGCGCTGTGGGGAGGCAGACCAGTATGGGGTCTACACAAAAGTGGCCAACTATCTTCCCTGGATCAGGAACATCACTAGTAGTTTCTAATTTGTCTTTCATCAGAAACGGCTGCTTGAAACTATTAACTATTGAACTATTAAAACAGTTTTGGCATTTATGTGACTCGAGAAGCATCACTAAGGCCTCGTGGTCCGGGGACGGTCGTAGTGACTGGAGCTCACCTCAGCAAGCCTGGGCTTAATACCTCACGTATTGGCCGTTGGCATTTCTGTAAAACTGTCTTGTTCTTGAATCTCTCCTACTCTTTTCTTTGTACTTGTTTTTACTAGTCCCCTAAGTGAGCTTCAAATAGGTTAGAGCTGTTGGCTCAGGAATTACCTTGCATTCTAGTTTTGCTAGTGACTCATTTCCACACTAAAACCCAACACCATAAAATAGTGATACATACTTTTCCTAAAATATTTATTTACTAATGACAAACATAGGAGGAGAGAACCATTCTGGTCCATGTGCTTGCTGCTTGAGTCCAGTGCTTTATCCACTGCACTGCGCCACCTCCTGGACTGCACGATACACACTTTTCCACTCAACAAACGGGCAAGACAAGAGCAGCTCTATCTCAACTGTCAACGTTCCAAAGGAAATTCTGATGACATACTCAAGTCTCAGTCTGACCCAGTGCTTCAGCTGTGAGGCTGATGCAGCACCTGAACCAAGTCTGTTCATGTTTCGAGCCAGCCGAGGCTTCCCACGAGGTCTGATGCCAGGGAAGGCAGTGGCGACAGCAGTCTTTCCCTTTTCCTTCTGACAGAGACCACGACCTCCACGGGCCCTGAAGCGGCCGAGTACCCAGCCCTCACTCAGGAGGAGTTAGCTCCCGGCTCAGCCATCAAGGTACTCCACACACACGGTCTGGTTTAATCAACGTCATTTTCCAAGGACCAGACTGAAGTAAGTTCTACTCAACTGTAAACCCTCAGTTCTGTTCCAGCCAGGCAGTCACCGCTTTGTCAACACCGTCCTCGGGTTCTAGGCTGACTTCACCCATGCACCAGAGCGGAACGGCGAGACTCATGTTTTAAAACGACTCGCAAGCATCTCTGTCACATCAGGGAAGTTTTACCAGTAAGACTCCAGACACTGAACTGTGGTGGCAACAAAACATTTTATTCAACTGGTTTCCAGGTCTTTCTTGCTCTCTCTTTTTCAGAATGAATGCATTTAGATGACCAAACAGACTTAACTTACGCAGAGGTCAAAGCCCGGAGCTAAGCGGGGCCAGAGGCGCCTCCAGTGCGGACAAGTGGACTTACCGGCTCCTTGCAGCCTGCTGTTATCTCTGCGGTCCCGAGGGCAGAAAGCATCCTAGTGCCACCACACTACTGCTGCTGCAACAGTGCAAGTGCTAGGGTGCGAAATTCACACGCACAGGGTTCAGGTCACGCGGTGTAGGTGCAGAGAGAGAAAACAAGAGCCTTTACAGAGGAAACGGCTGACGCAACAGTGCGGAGAGCAGGCCTAGCAGGCGGGCCCCTTCCTAAAGTCAGCGACAAACCGCTGAGCATCTTTAGACACAGACCGTCAGTCTCCCCATGAAAACGGAGCTCAGCCCGCACGCTTGGGAGTTACACAGGAAGTACAGCCGAGCGTGTGGTGGCCATGCCGAGGGCCCAGTCTGCTTCGGCCCGTGCCCCCCGCCCGCGGAGGACGCAGAGCCCACTCACTAACGCCCCCCCGGCAGGCAACCTGCTCTGCCAGTTCTTAAAGCTCTCAGCTTCTGAATGGACTTCAGGCACAAGATCGCTTGTGGGCCCTTCTAGTTGACCCCTACTGCGATTAATTTCACTTTTCAGATGCTGAACTAGGAAGACGCAGACACCCCCTTCTTTGAAAGGGACAGTGCTTTGCTACAAGCACCTGAAAGTAATTCCTGAGCCCGCTGCCCCAGGGCATGACCTCCCCATGGAGATTCAGCCTGGCCATGTAAACAGAACATCACCCAATGCACAGAGGCACTAAGAAAAGAGCGGGAGGGCGCTGCTTACCATTTTAGGTGTGGTCACCAGACTTATTTAAAACTAGACTTGAAAAGAAAAAGAGAAAAAAAAAAAGCTTTTCACTTTGGGCAATGCAAGAACAAATAGCAATTAAGTCTGGGTATCAGGTGTCAATGCATGACAGGTGGTGAATCCATTTGACTTGAGACAACTTTTCAAATCAGTTTATTTGAAGCAAAATAAACTATTGTCAAGAAACTTTATGAAAGTTCCATCTCAAAAGGGTCAAAAAAGGGGAATTAACTGCTATGGATTCTTTGCATTCAGGGCTGCAAAACAAAGACACATATTATTTAAATCAGTTTTATTTAAGAATTTCCAACATTGACAACTCTTATAAAAAGCATTCAAGCACAGGACACAGAACTGCAGCAAACAGCATTCTTAGGAGTAGCTAACAGACATGAGAACTTCCACCCTCCTGGGAGTCACCCCGGACTCCCCGGTGAACTCTGCTTCAAGTACTCCTGCAAAGCACACAAGCTCAGCCCATGTTCTCACCCCAGCAGCTTCAGTTCACATGACCACACTTGCATGTCAGTGACAGGAGAGAACACACGCCATACAGCATTCGCAGCGGCTGACGGGGGCCGGCAAGTACAAGTATCGTTTCACGGAACACATTCAACTGGTGTGGGGAACCCAGGACAGAACTCACTTCAAGTCTTCCAACAGAGGCGGACGTCTGTCCTTTGAATGCAAAGACATTCGTCCATCCTTTGCTATCACCGCCCTCTGCACACTCTCTCACCAGAGCCACAGGGTTGAGAGACACATCTCGCCCAGTTCAGAGTATCCAAGACGCACCACAAGGCCCCGCACGCGCTCCGTCCCTCGCTCACACCAGCCTTTCATGCCTCGGCACCACCATCAATCCACACAAGGTCTCAAAAGTCCAAGCAGCCTTCTGGTTCCATATCACAGCCTTGCGTTCACAGCGTGGATACGACTCCATGAAATAAAGAGTAGCGGATAAAAATGGAACACCCACCGTCAGAGACGCAGCCTGTGCGGTGCGATGGCGGTGGCGGATTCTCGAAGGAGAAAGCGTGTAGACAGAAGCTGTCCTGCGGCACGGGGAGTTGCTACAGCACTACGCTCAGTAAGTGCTTCTTCCACAGACATTTGAAATGAGATGAACTGCAGAGATCAAACGAAGGCTTCCTATTGTACTTTTGCATACGGAGGGGGAGACAGGGTTAACAAGCCAAACAAAAGCAGCGGACAGGGACAGGGACAGTGGGACAGCAGGTCTGTCCCCGGAGACCTCCCTAAGGGAGAGTCTGGGTGGTGGGGCTCAAATCCAAACAAGGAGAAAGCGATGTAGTTCTAACCAATGGTTTCCGTTCTGAACATGCAAAGAATTCACTCGACAAGTCCAGGGGCAAAGTATCACAGGAGAAACCTTTCCATAGACACTGTAGTGTTGGTTCACCAACCAGGCAGACAGCAGCTCACTCCCAGACACTCAGTATTCCAACCCTTGTGTAACAAAACCTAGAAAATTCTTTTACTTCTTCCTTTTCTAAAGAAAAATCTCAAAAATACTGCTGAATATACTCCACACCCAACAAACCAATTTTGGAAAATTCTTAGGACGTACGTATTTTACAATATACTTACCACGTGAGTCTAGAAAAACCGGAACCCCACCAGCCCGCACCGGCTACCTGTGGCTCACTGCCTACATGCCCCAGCCGGAAGACTTGGAGTCCATGCTGGACCCGAAGCCGCCGTTAAAGCCACTGCCCGAGCCCGCGTTGGATGCCGACCCCCAGCCAATCGCCGCACCTGAATTGGAACCGCTGTAAGAATTGTTCCCAGAACCGAAGGCCTGGTTTGGTTCCCTCTGCATGTTGCCTTGGCTCTGGTTGTTCCCCGACGGGCCCGACTGATTCTGCTGACTGGCTAACATGCCCATCATGCCCCAGCTGCTCTGCAGTGCCGCCTGGGCCGCGGCCATCATCGCCGGGTTGATGCTGAAAGCGCCGAAGTTCATCCCCCCGCCCATGTTACTGCCCTGGTTGTTGCCCAGCCCGGCCCCCCCCCCTCGACTGTTCCCAAAGCCGCCCTGGTTCCCAAAGCCACCTGGATTACCACCAAATCTTCCACTGCGCTCTAACTGCCTATTACTATTGTGCTTAGGCTCAGCATTGGATATATGCACGCTGATTCCTTTAATGATCAAGTCCTCTCCACAAAGAGACTGGGCAACCTATAAGAGATGGGAATGTGAACAGGAGATTACACCGCTGCTCGGACATCAGGGCAGCAATCAAACCGAGGCGAGACTTGAGGGAAACAAGCGAGGATGCCCCATCGTCACACCGGCCACGGGGCGTCAGCGGCAGGGTGGCCGCAGCAACCGCTGTACGTGGCCTCCAGGCCCCTTTACTTCAGAGACCCACCGCCGATAGCTACCCCAGGACGCCATGCTCCCCGGGCCGCGGACACCACCCCAGGACGCCACCGGCCGGGCAGAAGCTCCGAGAGGAGAGCCCTTGCCTAGTACCTGGTCATCTGCAAAGGTGACGAAGGCGAAGGCCCTGAAGGGCTTGGGGATGAAGACGTCCACCACCTCCCCGTACTGGCAGAAGAACTGACGTAGCTCGTCGGCCGTCATGTCCTCCGTGCAGCGCCCCACAAACACCTTCCGGCTCCGCAGGGGCTCGTCTGGGCTTTGCTGATCGAGGTCGGGGGAAAACACGAGAAAGAAACCGTCACCGTGCAGGCAGAGACGGCGGCGTGGGGCTGCCCAGTCCACGCCCGGGGGCCCTCTCGCATGGTGTACAGGAGGGCCGGCCGCCTCGCTGCTCCCGCACAGAAAGGAAGCCGCTGCAACAGAGCCACGCCCTCTGAGGCCTGCGTCTGGCCCAGCACTCACTGACTTCAGTGAGACAGGAAGGTGAGGGGCCGGGTGGGGCACATGTTACAGCAGGCAGGGACCCAGAATTCCTGGTCCTCACCTGCAGGGGGGAAGCCAGCAGGGCTAAGTGTCTCTCCTTCTCTATCTCCCCCTCCCCTCTTCATTTCTGGCTGTCTCTATTCAGTAAGGTCGTAAAAAATAAATGTGAAATAGAGACATGGGGGGAGGGGGGAGGCGGGACAAGATGGGGACCTGGAACAGCGGCACAGCCGGAAGAGTGCACATGCTGCAATGAGCCCCGGGCCCCACGTGTGGGGGATGGGGGAGCTTCGGGGAAGCAGTGCAGCAGGTCTCTCTCTCTCTCTCTCTCCCTCTCCCTCTTCATTTCCCCCCTCCTTCTAGATGGCTGTTTCTACCCAACAGGCCACACAGCACGTCAGCGCTTGAGCGGGTGGCGGCGCTCCAGAGGTGACTCGAGGCCCTGGGCTCTGCACCCGCTGCCTTCCTGAGGGGCAGTGAAGCGTACCCCAGGCACCCCTTTAGCTGGACCCAGGAGCGACGACCACTGAAAGCCGGGCTAACAGAAACTAACAGACAGGCTGTTTCTTCTGTGCTGCCTGCTCGGAGCAGGTCAGGCCTTCTAAGGCTCAGCAGGAAGGACAGTACCCCGCGCCAGAGGCGCCAAGTTCATCCCTGGCATTCAGAACTCTAGAGCCAGGTGGTGCCGTGCTGCCTACTGTGCCAGGCTGTCTGTCTCATGAAAATACCAGTATCCCGAGTCTTTAGCAAGAGGGAGGGAGGAGGAGCAAGCAAGCCCCACAGACTTCAGGAGCACCGCCTGTCCTCATGGAGCTGGGGACAGAAGCTTAGTGCAGGGCACTGTGACGCGTGTGCTCAGCCCTCACCTGGCCCCAGAGAGTGAGAGGCCACCTGGCTGCCTTCAGCACATGCGGGCTGAGTTGGACCTGGCTTGGCGCCATGGAAAGCAGCACGCGAGCCATGCGAGCTCCGTCTATAAGATCCCTTTATGAACGCAGAGGGAGCGCACAAATGTCACTCAGACCCTCAAGCCCGAGCCCACACCTCGTGCGCCGGCCGCCCAGTGAGCCGGCTCAGGTCCTCGCGCAGGGGAGGGAGCGTGAGTACCTTGGAGTTGGGCAGCTTACAGTCGCACCACCGCCCGTCTATCATGTGCCGCTGAGACATCACCTTCACCTGGGTCTCATACTCCGTGAAGCGCACAAAGCCAAAGCCCTTGGAGTGGCCGGTCTTGATGTCTTTCTTGACCTAGAAAGACAGATCGCTCACAGTCACACAAACTACACACATACCACAAGCCAGAGTTCCCCGCACACCTACTGGCTTCAACAGGACACGGCTGGGTAAGCGTCACTCAAGCCAGTCTGGAGGTGAAAGCCACTTATGTAACAGGGACGCCGAGCCTCTGCATACCGTCATGCCACTCCCCTCCCGAGTAGTTCTGCACAGAGAAATCTAGCAAAACGTCTCAGAACTGCCCTGGGCGCTCATTCACAAGTGGGGACAAAGCTGCTGGCTACCTGAACCATCAGGACTTCTCCAAAGGTGCTGAAATACTCTTTGAGATCCTGTTCGGTTGTTTTCCAGGGGAGACCCAGGACTATTAAGTCCGATGTTTTCTGGACTGCTCTCTTCACCTTCACAGCTGAAGAAGCGTCGGCTTCGTCCATTTTCCTTTTGTTATCTGCAAGCAGAAACCATTAAGACTCCACACTCTTGAGCCCCGGCTCCCCACCTGCAGGTGGTGAAGCAGGTCTGCAGGTGTCTTGCTCTCTCCCTGTCTCCCCTCCTCTCTCCATTGTTCTGTCCTATCCAACAACAGCAGCAATGACGACAATAATAACAACAACAGTGGCAACAAAATGGAAAAAATGGCCTCCAGGAGCAGTGGATTTGTAGCGCAGGCACCGAGCCCCAGCAATAACCCTGGAGGGGAAAGAAAAGAAAAAGAAAAAAAAAGGACTCACACTCAATACTTCTTACGCCTGGAAACTAGAAACAAAAACAGCCTAGTGAAATGAAGACATTTAAGACGTCACCAAAAGTAACGCTGGATCGCAAGGACAGAATAAAGGGTTTCTCGTGAAACCTAGCGATTCCCATCTTCCAATTCTGCAGTGCTGGTTTACTCATTAATTTTAACCAGAGCACTGCTCAGCTCTGGCTTGCGGTGCCGTGGGGAATCGAACCTGGGACCTCTGAGCCTCAGGCATGAGTCTTTTTGCATAACCATCATGCCGTCTCCCGGCCCCGATTCTGCAACGTTTCTAGATTACAGCCGCAGCCCTGCTCCTCCACTCACAAAGCTTTCTCCCTGCAGGTGGGGACCGGGGGCTTGAATACGGGTCCTCGGTCCTCCTGCCGTGCGCTCAGCCAGGTGCCAGGTGCGCCACCGCCTGCCCCTCGCACTCTCCTTTCAAGAGGCCTGTCAAAGTCGGCTCTGCTACTGCGACTAAGATGCACTGAGCGCGAAACAAACAGGCTGAGAAGAACGGCACTTTTTTGCCTTGTGACGTATTTCCTGACGGCACCGCTCACCCCTGGCTTGGCTTACGGTGGTGCGGGGGCCTGGACCTGGGACTCTGCCCTGCGCCGCCATGACACTGCCCCTGCCTGCCCCACTGACCTAGTGACCTGCCCTGCCCGCTCGTTTCTCTAGCCGCGGGCACGAGGGCCTGTGAGAGGACCCGGGTCCAAGCCCCCCGGTCGCCACCCGCGGCAGCTCCGCGAGTGGTGCAGCAGCGCTGCGGGTGCCCTCCCTGCCCGCCCCACAGCCAGAGGGCGCGGACGGACAGAGGGACCGGCCGGTCACACGACAGTACAGGTGGCACCCAGGGCCGTGCCCGCGGGGGATAAGGACGGATGGACACAGGGACTCTGAGCAGCGAGGCCCACAGACCCGAGGACGGACAGATGGACGCATAAGGCCAAGGAGGGCCGGATGCACGGGCCCAAGGGTGGACAGACGGACGCACAGGGCTGAGGAGGACCAGACAGATAAGACGGAGGGCTGGACAGACAGACACCTGCACCTTTGGGGTAGCTGACCACGCACACCACGTCGCACGGCCCGCACACACCCGCACCCGCACCTTTGGGGTAGTTGACCACGTACACCAGGTTGCCCCAGCCTGCGTCCGGCGCGTGCAGCACGCCCTCCGCCAGCCGCACCCCGCGCATGCACTGGGACACCGGGTTGCGGTAGCGCAGCCCGCAGGCGCCCGGGAACTGCGCGGTGACGGTGGACAGCAGCACGGTGCCGTCGTCCTCCGACGGGATCTCGATGGGCTCGTCGTTCTCATCCTCCGTCACGCGGATGTACTCCGACATGGTGCTCTGTGGGCGGGCGGGTTAGCGGGTGAGCGCGGGGTCCGAGACGCGGGGCCTGGGGGCGCGGGGGTCGGAGATGCAGGACCTGGGGTTCGGAGATGCGGGTCTGGGGGTGCGGGGGTCGGGAGTCCGAGACGCGGGCGCCGGAGATGCGGGGCCTGGGGGTCGGAGATGCGGGTCTGGGGGTGCGGGGGTCCGAGACGCGGGCGCCGGAGATGCGGGGCCTGGGGGCGGGTGAGCGCGGGGTACTAGACGCGGGGCCTGGGGGCGCGGGGGTCGGAGACGCGGGGCCTGGGGGCGCGGGCGCCGGAGATGCGGGGCCTGGGGGCGCGGGGGTCGGGGATGCGGGGCCTGGAGGTGCGGGCGCGGGGGTCGGGGATGCGGGGCCTGGGGGCGGGTGAGCGCGGGGGTCGGAGATGCGGGGCCTGGAGGTGCGGGCGCGGGGGTCGGGGATGCGGGGCCTGGGGGCGGGTGAGCGCGGGGGTCGGAGATGCGGGGCCTGGGGGCGGGTGAGCGCGGGGGTCGGAGATGCGGGGCCTGGGGGCGCGGGGGTCGGGGATGCGGGGCCTGGAGGTGCGGGCGCGGGGGTCGGGGATGCGGGGCCTGGGGGCGGGTGAGCGCGGGGGTCGGAGATGCGGGGCCTGGAGGTGCGGGTGAGCGCGGGGGTCGGAGATGCGGGGCCTGGGGGCGCGGGGGTCCGAGACGCGGGCCTGGGGGTGCGATGGGGCCTAGAGGCGCGGGGCCCGCTGGGGCCTAGGGGCGCGGGGCTGGGGGCGGAGGGCCCGGGTGTCCGGGGTTGGAGGCCCCGGTGCCGCCCGCCCGCCCGCACCCGGGTCCCCGCGCGAAGGGCGGCGCCTCACCCGTGGGCCGCGGCGACGAAGCGGGAGAGACGCGAGGCCGCGAGAACCAGCCGCCGCCACCGCCGGGCTCGCACAAAATGGCGCCGGGCCGCCTCCCCCGCCGCCGCCGCGCCCACCGCCCAGGCCTGGGGGGGACACGCCCCGGGGACCCCGCCGCCGGCCGCCCGCAGACGCCGCGCTCTCTCCCCAGGGGCCGCGCCCGCGCGCGAGACGGACCGGCCGGACGCCGGGATGAGCCTCGGGCCCGAGACGCCGAGGGCCGTGGGTTTCAGCGGCCACCGACGCCCCGCACCCCCCCCGCGCGCCGCGCCTGGTGGTTCCGTCCGGCCAACCGCCGGCTCCGAGACTCGCCGCGGCTCGGTCGGGCTCGCGAGATTTGAAAAAAGCTCGCGAGACTAGCGGGGGGCGGAGCCAGGAGAACGCGGGGCGGGGCGGGGCGGGGCTGGGAGCCGCGGGGCGGGCCCGGAGGCGTGGGCGTGGCCGGGCGGGCTGGGCTGCGCCGCGTCGGGCGGGGCGGGGCGGGGCGGGGCGGGGCGGGGCGGGGCCTTCCCTGGCCTCCAGGGTTTTTTCTTTCCTTTTTTGGTATTTTCTGATTTATAGAGACAGCCAGATGTTGACAGGGTAGGGGTATCGAGAGACAGGGAGACGCTTGCAGCCCTGCTTCACCGCTCATGAAACTTTGTCCCCTTGCAGGTAGCACTCGAACCCGGGTCCTTGCGCACTTAGCATGGGCACTCAACCGGGTGCACCACCATCCGGCCTTCTCCAGATTTTTTTTTTTTAATTTCTTTATTGGGGAATTAATTTTTACATTCAACAGTAAATACAATAGTTCATACATGCAGAACATCTCCCAGTTTTCCACATAACAATACAGCCCCCACGAGGTCCTCTGTCATCCTTCTTGGATCTGTGTTCTAACCCCCCAACCCAGAGTCTTTGACTTTGGTGCCATACACCAACTCCAGTTCAGGATCTACCTGTGTTTTCTCTTCTGCTCTTGTTTTTCAACTTCTGCCTGAGAGTGAGATCCTTCGAGAGGAAGTTTTTAAAAACATTTTTTGGTATTAATTTTATAGAGACAGCCAGAAATCGAGAGGGAAAGGGGAGACAGAGAGGGAGAGAGACAGAGACACCTTTAGTCCTGCTTCACCACTCCTGAAGCTTTCCCCTGCAGGTGGAGACTGGGGGCTTGAACCCAGGTCTTTCACTTGACATCTGCACTCAGCCAGGTGCACCACCAACCGGCCCCCACATTTATTCTATTAGTGACATAATAACGATTAACAAAGTTATAAGATCCCAGGGGTACGATGCCACTCAGTTCCCACCACCAGAGTTCCATGCCCCGTCCCCTCCTCTGGAAACTTTCCTATTTTTTATCCCTCTGGGAGGATGGACCAAAATTCTTCTTTTAAAATTTATTTTATATATTTTTAAGTTTTATTATTTAATATAATAATAATATTAATATTGTAATATTAATATTAACTTTTAATATTACAAAATTAGGGGGGCAGCTGGTGGCACCCAGTTAAGTGCACTTAATACGAAACGCTAGCCCCCGGCTCCCCACCGGCAGGGGAGTCGCTTCACAAGTGTCTGTCTTTCTCTTCCCTTCTCTATTTCCCCTCCTTTCTCCATATCTCTGTCCTGTCCAATAAAATGGAAAAAATGGTCACCAGGAGCAGTGGATTCGTAGTGCTGGCACCAAGCTCCAGTGATAACCCTGGAGGCAAAAAAATAAATAAATAAAACCCAAAATGCCAAAATTATAACATGACAAGGGTGTTACCCTGCACTCTTCCCACCCCCAGAGCTCCGTGTCCCCACTCCCTCCATTCACTGGAAGCTACAGCAGCTCTCCCAAGGCTGCAGAGGTGGGTTGATCTATAGATCCTATAGCTACCTGTCTAGATCTAGATAGATTTGCCCATTTCCCGTGGCCCCGTCTTCTCTTCCTTTCCAGGTCACCCTCCTTTCCCCCCTTTTCTCCAGGTCCTGATGGAGTTGGGGTTCAGAGCCCTCTGGTCATCTCCCCCTAACATTTCTCTCCCTCTGGGAGTCTGGAGCAGAATTATTAGTATTTTTTTAATTCTTAAAAAACTTATTTTTTTGTTATTGGATAGAGACAGAGAGAAATTGAGAGAGAAGGAGGAGATAGAGAGGAAGAGAGTCAGATAGACACCTGCAGACCTGCTTCACTGCCTGTGAAGCGACTCCCCTGCAGGTGGGGAGCCGGGGGCTCGAACCAGGATCCTTATGCCGGTCCTTGCACTTTGCGCCACATGTGGAGCAGAAGGTGGGAGTTCTGGCTTCTGTAATTGCTTCTCCACTGGCCATGGTCCTCCAGATTTGAGCTTGGTTTGAGAAGGCCTGGGAGTTAGGCCCCTTTGTCTCCAGTAATTTCTCACTGTGGTCTCTGATCTCATTTACTCTCTCTTTGCCTCCATCTTAACACAGACACAAAAACTAGCAACAAAAAAACTAAGAGTGCCTGGGTCTCCTTTTCCTAGCCAAGCTCCGCACTTCTTCTTCTTCTAGCGTTTGCCCTTCTTCCGTAGCCAGTCAACAGCGTCAGGTTGAGCTTGTTCTAAATAACAGCACCTACTACCCACCAGCCGCTCTGGTCACTGCCCCCAACGATCTGGTGTGAAGTATCTTGCCTGAGGTCACCCAGGTAGTAAACTGTGGACCTGGGGTTCGAATCCTAATCCTGCAAACACTAAGACACAGCTGAGAGCAGTGTGTGACCTCTGATTCAGTTCCATTAGGTACATTCCACCTCAATTGGCAACACTTCGCCTTCCTTCCTTCCTTCCTTCCTTCCTTCCTTCCTTCCATTTATTTATTCTCCTCTGTTGCCCTTGTTTTATTGTTGTTGTTGATGTCATTGATGTTGGATAGTACAGAGAGAAATGGAGAGAGGAGAAGACAGAGACAGGGAGAGAAAAACAGACACCTGCAGACCTGCTTCACCATCTGTGAAGTGACTCCCCTGCCGGGGTCTCGAACCAGGATCCTTATGCTGGTCCTTGCACTTTACACCACCTGCACTTAACCCGCTGCGCTATCGCCCGACTCCCCCTTCCTTCTTTCCTTCCTTCCTTCCTTTTCTTCCCTCCCTTCCTTTTTTTCATTATTTCTTTCTTGCCAGGGTTATCGCTGGGGCTCAGTGCCGTCATCCTGGCACTATGAATCCTCTACTCCCAGCAGCCAATTTTTACATCTTCTTTTTTTATTATTTGTTATTTTTATTTGATAGGACAGAGAGAAATTGAGAGGGAAGGGGAGATAGAGATGGAGAGAAAGACACACCTGCGTCTCCCCTGCAGGTGGGGAGCGGGGGCTTGAACCCGGGTCACTGAGCATGGTGAAATGTGCCCTTGACTGAGTGTGTCCCTGCCCGGCCCCCTGCAAGTCCATCT
Source organism: Erinaceus europaeus (assembly GCF_950295315.1). Lineage (NCBI taxonomy): Eukaryota > Metazoa > Chordata > Mammalia > Eulipotyphla > Erinaceidae > Erinaceus > Erinaceus europaeus. The sequence continues at coordinate 60,091 of NW_026648061.1, read as the reverse complement.
CTGATGCCCGCTGTTCACGTATTTGCTTTCATGGAGGCGGTGGGCATCCACACTGGCCCCCGAGGCCTGCAGGGCACGTGCTTTACCACAGTGGGCTGTCTCCTCAGCTCTGCTGTGGAGATGAACCAGAACACGCCTGAACTAACCTGGGGAATAAGGAAAGACCCACGGAGGACACACCGGCAGGGTGCCAGCCCCCAGGAGCAGCCCTGCTCTGAGGGCACAAGGCTGGTCGGTAGCCATGGCTCGCAGCACTGGCTGGACCCACAGGGCCCTCGCAGCCTCAGGCCGCCCGCCGGTCAGGGACAAGTCTGCTTTGATCACCCGGTCATCAGGGGAGGACTGCGAGGCCTAGGGGCCTGCGGTTCCCCTGAGGTCAGACACTTGGTTAGCACTGTTTCCCAGCTCACAGATTGCTATAATTTATCCTATCCAACAATGACAACAGCAATAATAATAATAACAACAACAACAATGGCAACAAAAAGGGAAAAAACAGCCTCCAGGAGCAGTGGATTCATAGTGCTTGTACTGAGCCCCAGTGATAACCCTGAAGGCAAAAAATAAAATAAAATAAAATAAAACAAATGCAGGCCCTGGAGGTGGTTAAGGCATTGGGGTCCTCAAGCATGAAGTCCTGGGTTCCAACCCAGCATGGCGCCTGGTTCTCTGGTTTTCTGGTTCTCGACTCATTTCTCTCATAAATGACTATTAAAAATAAAATGAGTGTTTGCGAAAGGTAGACGTTGGAAAGACCGAAAGAGGATGTGGCACCGTCCAGGAGGCTCTACTGGATGACTCCTTACCACAGCACTGCGCCAGGGGCCACACTGGAGGCTTCATGCCGGCGCTTCTGCCCCAGAGACACCATCCTGCCTCCGGCTTTTAAATCCAAAACATTGGTGGGGCAGCATAATGGTTATGCAAAGAGACTTGTCAGGCCTGAGGCTCCTAAGTCCCAGTTTCAGTCCCTGCACCACTCACTATAAGCCAGAGCCGAGCAGTGCTCTGGTTTAAAAAGAAAAAATTAAATACAGAACACTGACTCTGGAGTCGGGCAGTGGCGCAGCGGGTTAAGCGCAGGTGGCGCTAAGCACAAGGACCAGTGAAAGGATCCCGGTTCGAGCCCCCGGCTCCCCACCTGCAGAGGAGTTGCTTCATAAGCAGTGAAGCAGGTCTGCAGGTGTCTGTCTTTCTCTCCCCTCTCTGTCTTCACCTCCTCTCTCCATTTCTCTCTGTCCTATCCACCAACAATGATATCAATAACCACAACAATGTTAAACAACAAGGGCAATAAAAGGGAAAATAATAAAAACAAACAAAAAACCCACTGACTCTTTTCTTCTTTGTGACAGCAAGATCTCAAGCATCTGTGATCTCACCACTCTGGGCCACTTTTTTTATTCAGATGGAAGAGACTGAGACACAGGAGACCTCACAGCCCTGGAGCTGCCCATCACTGCAGCCCCTCCCACGCGCTGCCCAGGCTTGAATCTGAGGTTTACACGTGGCAGTGCCGGCACTGCCTGGCGAGCTCTCTCTCTCTGGTCCTCAAGATACTGATTTTCAAAATTAGCTGATTAATTTGAGAGAAAGAAGGAGAGAGCATGAAGCATGAACAAGAGAGCTTCTGTGTGGCACCAGGGATTAAACTCACGACCCCCAGCTCCAGTGTCCAGCCCTTTGTCTCCTGTAGCACTGCCTGGGCCACAGTATTCACTGTTGACATTTTACTCATTTATTTACTTTCCTTTATTTTCAAGAGGTTCTAGCCAGATGGCTTGTTGAGTATAGCACACTCTGGACCCACCAGTGTGGTACCCGGGTACTAATTCCCCCTCTGTAGCTGTTTTCCCTGGGTGTTGCCACACCAGGATAAAGGTAACTGTGCTGGGGTTAGGTGAGGTGGTCAGCACATGTCCTGGGCCGGCCAGGTTGCTGTGTCACCCCCACCAGGGCCGTCTCAGGCCTTGTTGAAACCAAAGTTGACCCCTTGGTCAGCACAGTCAGGCCCAGACCTCTAGGAAGTCCCTCTGCAGAGCGGGAATAGTTATCGTTGGTGTTTGCCAAAGATCACAGAAGACAGTGGGGACCGGGCGGTGGTGCTTGTGGCTGGACACACATGCGCAAGGACCCGGGTTTGAGCCCCCAGGCCCCACCTGCAGGGGGAAAGCTTCATGAGCAGTGAAGCAGGGCTGCAGGTGTCCCTCTCTCCCCCACCCTCACACCTCTTCCCACTTGATTTCTGTCTTTATCTAAAATAAATAAATTAATAAATAAGGTAATTAAAGTGAGGGGCCAGGTGGTGGCGCACCTGGTTGAACACGTTACAGTGCACAAGGACCCGGGTTCGAGCTCCCGGTACCTCCCCACCTGCAGGGGGAAAGCTTTACAAGCGGTTAAGCAGGGCTGCAGGCGCTTCTGTCTCTCTCTCCCTCTCTATCACCCTTCCTTCTTGATTTCTGTCTCTGTCGAATAAATAAATAAATAGAGTAAAAAAGAAAAAAGACATTTAAGATGAAAGTCAGCGGACATTCCAGCCCCAGAAACACAGACACCGCGCGCGTGTGGGTGTTGAGAGGTTGAGAGGAGCACAGTGCGCCAGACGGAACCTGCATTCCGCTCAGGAGACAGCGAGTGAGCGCTGTGAGCCAGAAGCCGTCACGGGGGCGACTCCTGTGGTCACCAGGAAGCATGTGCTGCCCGCACACTTGTTTCCTCAGGACACACATGGGTCTGAGGCCATAGAAAAGACTCCCGGCTTGGTAGCATTCCAGTGACCCTTGGCTTGGGTGACCGCAGAGGGTGACCCAGTCCATGCGGCTGACAAGCGTATTAGGAGGCATTGGACGTTGAGGTGAGGAGGGAGGACGGGTTCTGTCTGGGGCCGAGCCAGGCTCGAAGCTTCTCCTGGACGCCACACGGGGCCATTAGCACGTGTACTTCTGGTCTTGTCACTGAGGGTAGCGTGAGTCCCAGACCGCCTTCCAGGCTGCCTTGTTACTGGAGTTGGATCACTGAGATGTTCTCTGAAGCTTGCAAGTGGTTGCTACATGCTTTTGGGGCAGAGTCCCTGCTTCCCTAGGACCGTTCACTTAATGGTTTTTAGCGTCCACCGATTTTATTTTTTTTCCCTCCAGGGTTATTGCTGGGCTCGGTGCCTGCACTATGAATCCACCACTCCTGGAAGCCATTTTTCCCCCTTTTGTTGCTCTTGTTGTTGTAGCCTTATTGTGGTTATTATTATTACCATTGTTGATGTTGTTCGTTGTTGGATAGGACAGAGAGAAATGGAGAGAGGAGGGGAAGACAGAGAGGGGGAGAGAAAGACAGACACCTGCAGACCTGCTTCACCACCTGTGAAGCGCCTCCCCTGCAGGTGGGGAGCCGGGGGCTCGAACCGGGATCCTTACGCTTTGCGTCATGTGCGCTTAACTGCGCCACCGCCCGACCCCCCCCCCCCCTTTTGTCTTCTGTGCAGATCTGTTAGATAATTTTCATTTCCAGTTTTTTAAATTTCTGGGAACTTGACCACCTTCTCTCTCCAGCCTCACGTCAGCGGGCAGGTCAGGACTTCTTCACATGCTGGCAAATGGCTGTATTCTGCTCTCACACTTAACTGGCAGACTGGCTGTAGGGAGAGTTTTAGGGGGAAAACCATTTGTAAGATATTTTGTTTATTTATTTGTTGGATAGAGATAGAGAGAAAATGACATGATAGAGGGCATTAGAGAATAAGAGAGAAAGACAGACAGACATTGCTTTACTGCTTGGAAAGTCTCCTGCACAGATGGGGATCCGACTCTTTGAATTTTGTCAAATGTTTGTCTACCAAATATGTCACCTGACTGATTGGTGGTGCAGGGGGTTGAACCGGGGCTTCGAAGCCTCAGGCATAAGAGTCTTTTGTATCACCATTATGCTGTCTCTCTGCCCCCTTTATTTATTTATTTATTGGATAGAGACAGCCAGAAATTGAGAGGGAAAGGGGAGGGAGAGAGGGAGAACAACAGAGACACCTGCAGTAGCAGCAGTGAGTTAAGCACAGGTGGCACAAAGCACAAGGACCGGCATAAGGATCCCGGTTCGAGCCCCCTGCTCCCCACCTGCAGGGGAGTCGCTTCCCAGGCGGTGAAGCAGGTCTGCAGGTGTCTGTCTTTCTCTCCCCCTCTCTGTCTTCCCCTCCTCTCTCCATTTCTCTCTGTCCTATCCAACAATGACAACATCAATAACAACAATAAGAAAAAAAAATCAGGGGCAACAAAAAAGGGAATAAATAAATATTAAAAAATATTTTAAAATAAATGAATAAATGAATAAACATTTAAACAAGAAGGAGAGAGAGAGACTGACTGCAGCATCAAAACTTCAGTTCAAAACTCAGTGCTCTGCAGGCTGGGCTTGAACGGGGGCCTCTTGTCATATCTAAGCCTGTGTACTTGCCAGGTGTGCTGTTTCCTGAGCCTGTGTTTTCTTTTTCCTCCCCTCCCCTCCCCTCCCCTCCCCCCTCCCCACCCCTCCCTCCCCCTCCCCACCCCTCCCCTCAGCTCCAGTCCTCATCCCTTTCCCTTCCCTTTCCCCCCATTCCTCCCCTCCTCCTAGTGAGAGCACTGCTCAGCTCTGGCTCAGGCACAAAAGTCCAGTGCGAGGACTGGAGAGAGAGCATAGTGTTCTTCCTTCCTTTCTTCCTCTCCCCCACCCTTTAAGATCTTTATTCATCTACCCATGGAAGAGATAGGAGTCTCCTCCTGTCTGAGACAGAGAAAGAGAACCAGGCCATCGCCATGGCTCCTGCGCTGCTGGGGCTTGAACTCGGGCCCTCCTGCGGCAGAGGCCAATACTGTATCCACTGCGCCACCTCCCAGACCACTATGCAGAAATTGTTTCATGCCTGAGGCATCAGAGCTTCCAGGCTCAGTCCCTGGCACCACCCTACGCCAGAGCTGGGGGAAAAAAGCCTGATCCCCAGCCACTGTGCTCTTTGCAGGGGTCTGTCACCCCCATTTGCAGGCAAGGAAACTGGCCCAGAAACCCCAGGACCCGGGCTGGGGTGTCGGGCTTCACCCAGACTGCCTGACACCTGGCTCTCAGCTCCCAGCTCCTGCTTCTCACAGTTTTGCCAACACTCCACCTCTCTCATTTCTCCTGCTCTAATTTCTGTCATTCTGATGAGGGTGAAGTGCTCTCCTGTGATGTTTCAATTTGCATTTCTCCGGTATCTAGTGGATTTGAATATTTCTAGGATCTGGGCCCTTACTTGTGAATTTGCCTCTTGAGCTCACACTAACACACAGAGAGAAGGGCCACAGGAGTTTGAGCGACGGCTCCCCCTTTTGCAACTTGAGGTTTCCGTCCCCCGAGGGGCCGAGGGGTGGGGGTGGGGGGGGCCTTGGCGCCCAGTGTCTCGTCCAGACCACCCAGGGCTCCGTTCAAGCCTCCCCAAGCTAGGCACCTTCCTGTTTCTTTGTAATTATCATCGACTACCTCCCCGGCCCCTGCTTCTCTCCACCAAGAGCTGCTCTTGGCCTCATTTTCCTCCTCTGTGAGATGGAGGCTCGTGAGGGGATTGAAGTGTGTGGCACTGTGCACATGCCAATATTATTCTCCCTGTCAGTGCTTGAGAAAGAGAGAGAAGGAGCCATCACGAGGCGGCTCTCACTGTGAAAGGGGATCTGACCCCACAGGCAGGCGTGGGCATCTGCCTGCCCTGCGCTTGCATGTCATAGCGGGGTGGTGCTTTTAAATTACATATTTATTTATTTATTATTAGATACAGAGAGAAACTGAGACGGCAAGGGGAGACAGAAGGGGGAGAGGCAGAGAGACACCTGCAGCCCTGTTTCACCACTCAGGAAGCTTCTTTCCTGCAGGTGGGGACCTGGAAGGGCTTGAACCCAAGTGCTTGTCTCTAAGCTCATCTCCTAACGTCTACTGACAGGGTTTCCTCTCGTCTTGTGTGTCTGTTGCATATCGGTGGCCCTGATGGCTGGTGAAGTCTACAGAGTCCTCCTCAGAATGACATCTGCACATGCAGAGGACACGCATGGAGTCACCCAGTCACCATCCCAGTGCCCGTTGACAGAGGAATGAATAAACAACACGGGTATCCCGTGGTCTGTCTGTCCTTCAGCCTGTGAAAGGAAGGACCTTCTGAGGCCCGCTACAGGGTGGCTGGGCCCCGCGGTGTGGTGGTGAGTGAATCAAGCCACGTAGCTTGATTCTACTGCAATGAAGTCCGAGAGTGGTCACATTCAGAGAGACAGGAAGTAGCTGGTGACTACTTCCTTGGAGGAAGAGAAGTATGGGCGCTAGTGTCTGACGGAGGCAGACTGCCACTCGGTGCATGGCCAGGGTTCTGGAGACAGAGTGGTGAGGACAGGTCTGTGGGCTTCATCTCACTGAGGTGGACGGACACTTAAAGGTGGCGGTGGGCCGGTCAAGCCACTCACGTGGCCAGTGTGCTGCTTTGTCTGTGTGCAGCCTGGGCCCATCTTCTTGAGGGAAGTCTCATTGCTGTGGTCTCTTTCATCCTTTCTCTTTCTGTCTAAAAAAAGGAGGGGGCAGGTGGTGGTACACCTGGGTAAGTGCTCACATTACAGTGTGCAAGGATCCAGGTTCGAGTCCCTGGTCCCCACCTGCAGGAGGGAAGCTTCACGAGTGGTGAAGCAGGGCTGCAGGTGTCTCTCTGTCTCCCTCTCTATCTCCCCCTCTCCTCTCCATTTCTCCCTGTCTCTATCCAGTAATAAATAAATAAATAAATAAATAAAGGTTGAGATAGTGAATTTTAAGTTCTGTATATTTTACTACAAGTAAAAAATAAAAAGTTTTCACAGAAAAAAGTAGAGAAAAACTCAACTACCAAAATATCAAGCAAATGAATGATATCATCATGTAAATCCCATTTTAATAGGAACTAAATGGTGATATGTTGATTCACTGCTGTAATTCAAAACTAGTGATACCTACGAAAGACCTCTGGGTATTTTTTTTTATTTCTTTATTGGGGCATTAATGTTTTACATTCAATAGTAAACACAATAGTTTGTACATGTGTAACATTTCTCAGTTTTCCATATAACAATACAACCCCCACTAGGTCCTCTGTCATCCTTCTTGGACCTGTATCCCCCCCACCACCCACCCCAGAGTCTTTTACTTTGGTGCCATACGCCAATTCCAGTTCAGGTTCTACTTGTGTTTTCTCTTCTGATCTTGTTTTTCAACTTCTGCCTGAAGGCATTTCTGTAACAATTGTCAAGCCACAGAAAAACAGCTGCGATTTCTTCTGGGGCCGGAACAAAGCAGTTCTGTAACATGACACGTGGCATCCTTTCGTGACAAGCACCTGCTCAATTCCAGTTCTGAGGTAGTGTGAACAGTGGGCCGAGAAGCTTGGTTGGTGGGCAGGTAACAGGACATGTGTGCGTGATGTCCTGGGGCTGCATCCCAGGCACTGTCTGCTTTAGACTGGTGCTCTTGGGGCCTGCTTTTCATAAGATAAGCCAGCCAGTTAAATGGTGGAGGGGGGCAGAGAAAAGGAGAACGGGGCTCACTCTAGACCACATATTGCTAGGGATTGAACTTGGGGCCTCATGCTTCAGAGTCCAACGCTTTATCTCCTGCACCATCTCCTAAGCTGCATAAATAAATCCTTTTTTAAAACAGAAGTTAAGCAGCCAGACGGTGGCACACCTGTTAAGTACACAAAGATGCAGGTTCAAGACTCTGGTCCCCACTTGTGGGGGGTGGTGGTGGCGGCGGGGGGGAAGCTTCACAAGTGGTGAAGCAGGACTGCAGGTGTCTCTCTGTCTCTCTTCTTCTCTATCTCTCCTCCTGGCTGTCTCTATCCAATAATAAATAAATAAATAAAATATTTAAAAATAAAGATGAAGTTAATGAAAGTAGATCTGTAACTTTTCTCAAATCGAAGTCCAAGAACCCCGAATTCCATAGATGAATCTTGAAATGAATCCTAGGTAAGAACCCCAGAATCAGATGCTCTTTCTAGACCTACTCTCAACTCTGAGTACATCTTCCCAGACAGTATTTTTAGCCCGCCTCCTTGCTGACTATCAAGCTTAAGCAAAAATCACTAAAGTCATAGGCCCCATTCCAGGACCTGCCTTCACCACAGAGCAGCCATGGTGGGGACTCCCAGCTCTCTGGAGGGAGGCCGGTCAGCCTGCTCTGCCCCTCGAGGAAGATGGGTCCTGACAGGAGAGCAGCCTAGAATGTTCCAGCTGTGACCAGGGACTGCGAGCTCAGGCTGACAGGGACGCAGAGGGCACACGGGCTCCTGTGCTGAATGTGAACAGACACGGGCCCTGGGTCAGGTGGGTGGGTAAACAGTTAATTTTATTCATAGATATTCTTCAAGTTTGGGAGCTACTCTTTGCCCTAATCCAACTTTGTAGCCCTATGCTCAACTCTGACACCATTTCCACAGACAATATATTCGTCCAACTCCATGTTAGCTGTCAAACTCAAGCGAAAACTATGAAAGTCATGGGCCCCTGGGAACATATGTAAAGTGGCCTTCCTAGCTTCTTATCACCCTAAAATCCCTGCTCTCATCTGCTCTATCACTACCTTTGGGCTCTTATTTATTTTTAAAAATTTATTCATATTTATCTATTATTGAATAGAGACAGACACTATGAGAGGGTGGTGGGATAGAGAAGGAGAGACACAGAGACACCTGCAGCCCTGTTTCACCATTCATGAAGCTTTCCCCTGCAGGTAGGGACTAGGGTCTTGAACCCGGGCCCTTGCACATTGTAGTATATGCACTTAACCAGGTGCACCACTACCTGGCTCCCGGGTTCCTATTTATTAAACCATTCTATCTCACTGCCTTTCAGCCACCAGGTTGCAGATGCTGCCATGACACCATCCTGACTCCCTGGGTAGACGCCCTCACCCGTGTGTCCTGGAGCCTCCCCTCCTCAGAGCCCTGCCCCACGAGGGACAGACAGACACAGGCTGGGGGTGTGGGTCCACCTGCCAACGCCCATGTCCAGTGGAAAAGCAGTGACAGAAGCCAGAACTCCCACCTTCTGCATCCCCATAAAGAATTTGGGTCCATATTCCCAGCACAGGACACATGTTAGGGGAAGATGATCAGAGGACTCTGAAACCCAATTCTGTCAGCACTCACAGAGAGAAGAGGACAAAGGGAGGGACATTTGGAAGTAGTAACAGGTATAGGAACTTAGAAAGGAAGAGAAGACAGGACCATAGAAATAATGGAGATATATATACACACACACACACACACACACACACACACACACACACACACATATATATATATGAATAATAGCCCATATCTGTGACCTTGGGAGACCCTCTGCAGGTTCCAGTGGAGGGGTGGGGACACAGAATTCTGGTGGTGGGAATGGTGTGGAATTGTACTCTGATCATTTTATAATTTTTTTCCCTCCAGGGTTATTGCTGGGGTTTGGTGCCTGTGCTAAGAATCTACTGCTCCTGGTGGCCATTTTTTCATTTTTGTTGTTGCTATTGCTGTTGTTGTTGGATAGGACAGAGAGAAATGGAGAGAGGAGGGGAAGACAGAGAGGGGGGAGAGAAAGACAGACACCTGCAGAACTGCTTCACCGCCTGTGAGTGGACCCCCCCCCCCCGGTGTGTCCTTGTGTTTTGCACTCTGTGTGCTTGACCTGCTGTGCCAGTGCCTGGCCCCTTATTTTATAATTTTGTAAATCACTAAAAAAAAAAATAAAAAAAAATCAGGTGCTCTCTGTTAACTCCTTACACCTATGCCTGACCTGGGAAGCACTCCACACCTGGAGGCCCTTGCCCACAGAAAGGCCCTCTCCATCCTGGTAGGGAGGGTTGGTGGAAGACTTGCATCCTGCTTCAGGGAGAGATTAAGTCTGCTCCTCAGAGGAGATGAAATTGCTCCACACAGAGCAAAGGAGAAGTCCATGTTTCTTTTTCTTTTTTTTAAGATTTTTAAAAAATTTATTATTCCCTTGGCCCCACACCTATGGACATCTAATCTTTGACAAAGGGGCCCAGACTATTCCATGGGGAAAGCAGAGTCTCTTCAACAAATGGTGTTGGAAACAATGGGTTGAAACATGCAGAAGAATGAAACTGAATCACTGTATTTCACCAAATACAAAAGTAAATTCCAAGTGGATTGAGGACTTGGATGTTAGACCACAAACTATCAGCTACTTAGAGGAAAATATTGGCAGAACTTTTTTCCGCATAAATTTTAAAGACATTTTCAATGAAACAAATCCAATTACAAGGAAGACTAAGGCAAGTATAAACCTATGGGACTACATCAAATTAAAAAGCTTCTTCACAGCAAAAGAAACCACTACTCAAACCAAGAGACCCCTCACAGAATGGGAGAAGATCTTTACATGCCATACATCAGATAAGAGTTTAATAACCAACATATATAAAGAGCTTGCCAGACTCAACAAGACAACAAATAACCCCATCCAAAAATGGGGGGAGGACTTGGACAGAATATTCACCACAGAAGAGATCCAAAAGGCTGAGAAACACATGAAAGAATGCTCCAAGTCTCTGATTGTCAGAGAAATGCAAATAAAGACAACAATGAGATATCACTTCACCCCTGTGAGAATGTCATACATCAGAATGGCAGCACAGTTTGTAATAGCCAAAACCTGGAAGCAACCCAGGTGTCCAACAACAGATGAGTGGCTGAGCAAGTTGTGGTCTATATACACAATGGAATACTACTCAGCTGTAAAAAATGGTGACTTCACCGTTTTCAGTCGATCTTGGATGGACCTTGAAAAAATCATGTTGAGTGAAATAAGTCAGAAACAGAAGGATGAATATGGGATGATCTCACTCTCAGGCCGAAGTTGAAAAACAAGATCAGAAAAGAAAACACAAGTAGAACCTGAAATGGAATTGGTGTATTGCACCAAAGTAAAAGACTCTGGAGTGGGTGGGTGAGTGGGGAGAATACAGGTCCATGAAAGATGATGAATGACATAGTGGGGGTTGTATTGTTAAATGGGAATCTGGGGAATGTTATGCATGTACAAACTATTGTATTTACTGTTGAATGTAAAACATTAATTCCCCAATAAAGAAATAAATTATTTAAAAAAATATATATGAACTACAAAAAAATTTATTATTCCCTTTTGTTGCCCTTACTGTTTTTTAAAATTTATTTTATTTATTTATTCTCTTTTGTTGCCCTTGTTCTTTTATTGTTGTAGTTATTATTGTTGTTGTCGTCGTTGTTGGATAGGACAGAGAGAAATGGAGAGAGGAGGGGAAGACAGAGAGGGGGAGAGAAAGACAGACACCTGCAGACCTGCTTCACTGACTGTGAAGCGACTCCCTGCAGGTGGGGAGCCGGAGTTCGAACCGGGATCCTGACGCCAGTCCTTGTGCTTTGTGCCACCTGCGCTTAACCCGCTGCACTACAGCCTGACTCCCCGCCCTTACTGTTTTATTGTTGTAGTTATTGGACAGGACAGAGAGAAACAGAGAGAGGAGGGGAAGACAGAGAGGGGGAGAGAAAGACAGACACCTGCAGACCTGCTTCACCACCTGTGAAATGACTCCCCTGCAGGTGGGGAGCCGGGGGCTCGAACCGGGATCCTTATGTTGGTCCTTGAGCTTTGTGCCACGTGCGCTTAACCCACTGTGTTACCGTCAACTCCTTGTTTCTACAGCCCAGCTTGTCGGCTGTCCCCTTCCTGCTGCCCAGGTCTTTGGGGTGTGTGCTCTGTGACTGACTGGTCGGGGAATGTTTCTACACAACTATAGACCTGTTTCCTCACCTGTAAAGTGGTGGTGGCAGTGCCTGAGGTGGGCGAATTTCAAATGCCTTGGAACTTGGCGGTTGGAGTCAACACCTTTGAATAATCTTTGGCCTCTAATGCGATGGTGACCTGTGAGAGAGTCAGTGGCTCCAGCTGCTGGAAGAACAGCTCTGTGAGTAGAAGAGCCCTGAGTTCAGGAGGGATGTCACCGTGTCTCAGCTGCAGTTAATAAATTAATAAACACAGTTTAATAAAACCTTGGTGAAACTGTGTGGGGGTCATGATTTGACCCATTCTCAGGGTTTCTAACCTTTTGAGTCAAAGTGATTTTGTAAAAGTGACATTCACCAGAGAAATGCAGATAAAGACAGCAATGAGATGCCACTTCACTCCTGTGAGAATGTCACACATAAGAAAAGGTCACAGCAGCAAATGCTAGAGAGGTTGTGGGGACAAAGGAACCCTCCTGCCCTGCTGGTGGGAATGTCAGTGGTCCAGCCCCTGTGGAGAGCAGTCTGGAGACTCTCAGAGGCTAGAAGTGGACCTGCCCTGTGACCCTGCAATTCCTCTCCTGGGGACAGATCCTAAGGAACCCAACACACCCCTCCAAAAAGATCTGTGTGCACCTGTGTTCACAGCAGCACAATTTGTAACAGCCAAAACCTGGAAGCAGCCCAGGTGTCCAACAACAGATGAGTGGCTGAGCAAGCTGTGGTATATATACACAATGGAATACTACTCAGCTGTAAAAAATGGTGACTTCACCATTTTCAGCCAATCTTGGATGGAGCTTGAAAAATTCATGTGAAATGAAATGAGTCAGAAACAGAAGGATGAATATGGGATGATCTCACTTCGGGCAAAGTTGAAGAACAAGATCAGAAAAGAAAACAGAAGTAGAACCTGAAGTGGAGTTGGTGTATCGCACCAAAGTAAAAGACTCTGGGGTGGGTGGGGAGAACACAGGTCCAAGAAGGATGACAGAGGACCTCGTGGGGGTTGTATTGTTATGTGGAAAACTGGGAGATGTTCTGCATGTATAAACTATTGTATTTACTGTCCTATGTAAAACATTAATTCTTCAATAAAGAAATTAAAAAAAAAGTGACATTCACATGGAGTTGGGCGGTAGCGCAGCGGGTTAAGCACGCGTGGTGCGAAGCGCAAGGACCGGCTCAAGGATCCAGGTTCGAGCCCCCGGCTCCCCACCTGCAGGCAGGTCCCTTCACAGGCGGTGAAGCAGGTCTGCAGGTGTCTGTCTGTCTCTCCCCCTATCTGTCTCTCCCCTATCTGTCTTCCCCTCCTCTCTCCATTTCTTTGTCCTATCCAACAATGACGACATCAATAACAACAACAACAATAAAACAAGGGCAACAAAAGGGAATGAATAAATAAATATAAAAGAATATATATATTTTTACATGACAAAACCGTAACATTTATTCCTATAACAGTCAAAAGGATCATTACCAACATAAGGACCTTGGGGTTTTTCTGTTGCCATAGGTGCCAGAAAAAGAATATTTTTTAAAAAAGTGACATTCACAAAGGGAGAAATGAAATTTGAGCTCAACTGAAAATAATCCAAATGAAACCACTTTCTTTTCAGAATATCCAAGGTCGGAGTCCCTGCTGTAGGTGTGCATGAGGGCTTGTGAGAGTGTGTGAGGGCATGTTTGTAAGGGGATGTGGAGGGGTGTGTGTGTGTGTGTGTGTGTGTGTGTGTGTGTTTGTGTGTGAAAGACAGAGAGAGACAGTGGGGGGAGAGAGGCAGGCAGTGGCGCACCTGGTTAAGCACACTCATTACAGGGCATAAGGACCCAGGTTCAAGCCTCTGGTCCCCACCCGCAGGGGGAAAGCTTCACGAGAGGTGAAGCAGGGCTACAGGTGTCTCTCTCTCTCCCCACCACCCCTCTCAGTTCCTTTCTGTCTCTATTCAATAATAAATAAATAAACAAAAATAACAAAAAAAAGAAGCCAGAACTCCCACCTTCTGCACACCAAAAAAAAAAAAAATTATAATGGGGTGGGGGGAGAGAGAGAAGGAGTGTGTGTAGAAGGAGGGGAAGTGGGAGTCGGGCGATAGTGCAGCGGGCTAAGCGCACGTGTCACAAAGCACAAGGACCGGCATAAGGATCTGGGTTCGAGCCCCCGGCTCCCCATCTGCAGGGGAGTCTCTTCACAGGCGGTGAAGCAGGTCTGCAGGTGTCTGTCTTTCTCTCCCCCTCTCTGTCTTCCCCTCCTCTCTCCATTTCTCTCCTATCCAACAATGATGACATTAATAACTATAACAACAATAAAACAACAATGGCAACACAAGGGAAAATAAATAAATGTAAAAAAAAATAAAAAGGGAAAGGGAAGTTAGGTTGAAGTGGGAAGAAATTTTCTTTCTCACTTCCAGTTTCTTCTCCTCTTCGTAACGTTTGAGCCAGAGCTCTGGGGGCAGCTTTCCTGAGTGAGCTGAGGGCCCCTGGTCCTGCTGTGTGAAGCCTTCAGAGGACGAGGCCTCTCGCTGTCCGCACCCTCATGGGTCCTTTCAGAGGGCTGGGCAGCCCTGTGGTCAAATCTCATTTGCTTCTGTTGTGCCTCACAGCTGTGTCTGACCTCGGACCCAGGCCCCGCATTGGGACCATCTTGACTCCAGTTTCCAACCCAGGTGTCTTCTCAGGCGGGGCGGCAGGAGCGTGGGCTGGAGGGGGAAGCTGGTCTCTGGTCAGGTGTCTCATGAAGGCCTCACTGTGTCTGATTCTCTGTCAACACCAGGGCCTGCAGTTTCTGTGTGAGCAAGTCCGGTCAGTGACCCGAGGCTCCCAGGCACACGTGCCTGACCCAGGCCATCTCGCCGGGATTCTGCCAAACCAGGAACCTGAGGCTGCTGCTGGGAGGCTGGTAGTCTGCACCCATGGGTGCTCCTCTGTGGCTCCACCCCCAGGCGTTGCTGGAATGGACCCTGCACCTCCCTGCACAGCCTACTCTCACTGCCCACATCTGCTTCAGAGCTTTCATTTCTCTTTCCCCTTCTCTTCTCCTTTCTTTTCCCTCCCTCCCTCCCTTCCTTCCATCTTTCCTTTCCTTTCCTTTCCTTCCCTTTCCTTTCCTTCCCTTTCCTTTCCTTTCCTTTCCTTTCCTTTCCTTTCCTTTCCTTTCCTTTCCTTTCCTTTCCTTCCTTCCTTCCTTCCTCCCTCCCTCCCTTCTCCCTTCCCTTCCCTTCCCTTCCCTTCCCTTCCCTTCCCTTCCCTTCCTTCCTTCCTTCCTTCCTCCCTCCCTCCCTTCCTTCCTTCCTTCCTTCCTTCTTTCCTTCCTCTCTTCCTCTCTTCTTCCCTTCCCTTCCCTTCCCTTCCCTTCCCTTCCCTCCTTCCTCCCTCCCTCCCTCCCTCCCTTCCTTCCTCTCTTCCTCCCTTCTTCCCTTCCCCTTCCCTCCCCCTTCCTTCCTTTCTTCCTCCTTACCTTCTTCCCTTCCTCCCTCACTCCCTCCCTTCCTCCTTCCCTTCCCTTCCTTCCTTCCTTCCTTCCTTCCTTCCTTCCTTCCTTCCTTCCTCCCTCCTTCCCTCCCTTCCTTCCTCTCTTCCTCCCTTTTTCCCTTCCCCTTCCCCTTCCCTCCCCCTTCCTTCCTTCCTTCCTTCCTTCCTCCCTCCCTTCCTCCCTCCCTCCCTTCTCCCTTCCCCTTCCCCTTCCCCCTTCCCTTCCCTTCCCTTCCCTTCCCTTCCTTCCTTCCTTCCTCCCTTCCTTCCTTCCTTCCTTCCTTCCTTCTTTCCTTCCTCTCTTCCTCCCTTCTTCCCTTCCCTTCCTTCCTTCCTTCCTCCCTCCTTCCCTCCCTTCCTTCCTCTCTTCCTCCCTTCTTCCCTTCCCCTTCCCTCCCCCTTCCTTCCTTTCTTCCTCCTTCCCTTCTTCCCTTCCTTCCTCCCTCACTCCCTCCCTTCCTCCTTTCCTTTCCTTCCATCTTTCCTTTCCTTTCCTTTCCTTTCCTTTCCTTTCCTTTCCTTTCCTTTCCTTTCCTTCCCTTCCCTTCCCTTCCCTTCCCTTCCCTTCCCTTCCCCTCCTCTTCCCTTTCCTTCCCTTCCCCTCCTCTTCCCTTCCCTTCCCTTCCCTTCCCTTCCCTTCCTCCCTCCCCCCCTCCCTCCCTTCCTTCCTTCCTTCTTTCCTTCCTCTCTTCCTCCCTTCTTCCCTTCCCTTCCCTTCCCTTCCCTTCCCTTTCCTTCCTTCCTTCCTCCCTCCCTCCCTTCCTTCCTTCCTCTCTTCCTCCCTTCTTCCCTTCCCCTTCCCTCCCCCTTCCTTCCTTTCTTCCTCCTTACCTTCTTCCCTTCCTTCCTCCCTCACTCCCTCCCTTCCTCCTTCCCTTCCCTTCCCTTTCCTTCCTTCCTTCCTTCCTTCCTCCCTCCTTCCCTCCCTTCCTTCCTCTCTTCCTCCCTTCTTCCCTTCCCCTTCCCTCCCCCTTCCTTCCTTTCTTCCTCCTTCCCTTCTTCCCTTCCTTCCTCCCTCACTCCCTCCCTTCCTCCTTTCCTTTCCTTTCCTTTCCTTTCCTTTCCTTTCCTTTCCTTTCCTTTCCTTTCCTTTCCTTTCCTTTCCTTCCCTTCCCTTCCCTTCCCTTCCCTTCCCTTCCCTTCCCTTTCCTACCTTCCTTCCTTCCTTCCTTCCTTCCTTCCTTCCTTCCTTCCTTCCTTCCTTCCTCTTGTCCCTCCCCCGCCATTGTGAACATTGTAACCACAGAGCTGTAACAGAAACAGAGCAGCCAGGCAACACAGATGGCCAGGGCTGGGCGGAGAGGCGGAGCAGTGGAGGTTGGGGCCTGGCTGGGTCAGCGGGGCAGCTGCCATGGGGCAAGGGGGGTGGCAGGGGTCTGGCCCGGGTGAGCAGAAGTGGCAGGAGCCCAGCCGGGTGGGGTGTTCAGACTTGCTCAAACAGACTGCTGGTTCTGGTCTTCACGGAGGATCAGACATAATGGGAGGACGGCTGGGGGGTGCTGAGGGAGTCTGCTGGGCAGGGGCAGAGTAGGGAGAGAACTTTCACCTTTGATGGAGCGCCCTGTCTTTCCTGCCTGGAATCTGCACTTTATTTATTTATTTTTCCCTTTTGTTGCCCCTGTTGTTGTAGCCTTGTTGTGGTTGTTGTTGTTGATGTCGTTCGTTGTTGGATAGGACAGAGAGAAATGGAGAGAGGAGGGGAAGACAGAGAGGGAGAGAAAGACAGACACCTGCAGACCTGCTTCACCACCTGTGAAGCGACTCCCCTGCAGCTGGGGAGCCGGGGGCTCAAACCAGGATCCTTACGCCGGTCTTTGCACTTTGTCCCACGTGCGCCTAACCCGCTGCGCTACCGCCTGCCCCCCCCCCACACACTTTATTTATTTTCTTTTCTTCCTTTCTTCCTGGCTTTCTCTCTCTCTCTCTCTCTCTCCTCAGTGCCTGCATAACAACTTTATTGTTCTTGGAGGATACTTGTTTGTCTTTTTCTTATAAAGGCAGAGAAATATAGAGGGAGTGAGAAAGAGAGATGCTGACAGCACTTCTGCACTGCTTGTGAAGCTGCCCCCTTACAGATGGGGACCAGGGCCTTGGATCTGGTTCCTGGA
The DNA here is from genome assembly GCF_950295315.1 of Erinaceus europaeus. Lineage (NCBI taxonomy): Eukaryota > Metazoa > Chordata > Mammalia > Eulipotyphla > Erinaceidae > Erinaceus > Erinaceus europaeus. The sequence goes on along the minus strand of NW_026648061.1, from coordinate 42,727 downwards.
AATAACAGGTGTGTCCTATTGGGTGTGCCACCACCCTGTGTCTCGGCTTTTTCTTTCCTTGTGAATTTATATAGGCTCCAAACTAATCACCTTCCTTCCTTCCTTCCTTCCTTCCTTCCTTCCTTCCTTCCTTCCTTCCTCCTTCCTTCCTTTCTTTCTTTCTTCCTTTCTCTCTCTCTTTCTCTTTCTTTCTTTCTTTCCTTCTCCTCCTCCTCCCCCTCTTCCTCCTCCTCCTTTTTCTTCTTCTTTTTACCAGTAGCTTTTGGCTTATGGTACTATGAGAGCCTTTTTTTTTTTTTTTTTTTGCTTCCAGGGTCATTGCTAGGGCTCGCCATGAATCCACTGCTCCTGGAGGCCATTTTTCCCATTTTTGTTGCCTTTGTTATTGTTATTATTGGTGTTGTTGGATAGAACAGAAAGAAATGGAGAGAGGAGGGGAAGACAGAGGGGGAGAGAAAGACAGACACCTGCAGACCTGCTTCACTGGTCCTTGTGCTTTGTGCCATATGTGCTTAACCACTATACAACCACTTGGCTCCCAAAAGATTTTTTTTTCCAAAACACTGATAAGCTCTGGCTTATGGTGGTGTGGGGAATTGAACCTGGGACTTTAGAGCTTCAGGCATCGGTGTCACTGTGCATAACCATTATGCTGTCTATCCCCGCCCTTCTGTTCCTCTCCAAGTGACATTTATACTTGTTACTGCATCCAAATTCCCCTCGCCTTTTCCTCCTCTCTCTGGTTTCTGATGGAGTTGGAGTTCAGAGCCCTCTGGTCATCTTTCTCCCCTATCAGTTCTCCCCCTCTGGGAGTATGGACCCAGGATCGTTTTATTTTTTATTTATTTTATTTTTTAAAATATTTTTATTTATTTTTATTTTTTAGGACCCAGGATCTTTATGGGGAGCAGAAGGTGGGAGTTCTGGCAGGTCCTTGTGCTTTGCTTTGGGAGGAACAGCAGGTGGGAGTTGTGGCTTCTGTCACTGCTTCTCCACTGGACATGGGTGTTGGCAGGTGGATCCACACCCCCAGCCTGTGTCTGTCTGTCCCTCGTGGGGCAGGGCTCTGGGGCAGGGAGGTTCCAGGACACACGGGTGAGGCCGTCTGCCCAGAAAAGCCAGGTGGCATCATGCAACTTGGTGGCTGAAGGGTGGCAGGATACAAAGCAGGACAAAATGATTAAGAACAGGAACCAAAAAGTAGGGGTGGAGCAGATGAGAGTAGGGGTCTTAGGGTGGAGAGAAGCCAGGAAGTCCATTCTAGGCATGTGGACAAACATGGGTCCTGTGACAGATTGATGCAGTAAATGGTTAATTGTATTTATATATTTTCTTTTCTTTTTTGTATTTATATATTTTATTCAAGTTTGGGAGCTTCTCTTTGCTCTAATCCAGCTTTCTAGCTTATGCTCAACTCTGACTTCATCTTCTCAGATAGTATTTTCAGGCCACCTGCATATTAACTATCAGGCTTAAGCAAAACAATCACTAAAATCACGAGATCTAAGGGACATACCTAAAGCAAACTTCCTGGATTCTTACCACTGTAAAATCCCTATCCTCACCTGCTCGATCCCTACTTTCTGGTTCCTGTTTGTTAAACATTTTGTTCTGCTTCATATATTAACTGCCTTTCAGACACCAAGTTGCAGACACCACCATGACGCCATCCTGACTCTCCTGGGCAGACGGCCTCACCTGTGTGTTCTGGAGCCTCCCCTCCCCAGAGCCCTGCCCCACTAGGGACAGACAGACACAGGCTGGGGGTGTGGGTCCACCTGCCAACACCCATGTCCAGCGGAGAAGCAATGACAGAAGCCACAACTCCTACCTTCTGCTCCTCCCAAAGCAAAGCACAAGGACCGGCGTAAGGATCCCGGTTCGAGCCCCCGGCTCCCCACCTGCAGGAGAGTCGCTTCACAGGCGGTGAAGCAGGTCTGCAGGTGTCTGTCTTTCTCTCCCCCTCTCTGTCTTCCCCTCCTCTCTCCATTTCTCTCTGTCCTATCCAACAGCAAACAACATCAACAATGGTAATAATAATAACCACAACGAGGCTACAACAACAAGGGCAACAAAAGGGGGAAAAAATGGCCTCCAGGACCGGTGGATTCATGGTGCAGGCACCGAGCCCAGCAATAACCCTGGAGGAAAAAAAAAGAAATGATGATCAGTCCATATTTGTAACTTTGGGAGATGCAGTTTGCAGTGGAGGGAATGGGGACACAGAACTCTGGTGGTGGGAACAGTGTGGAGTTAGACCTTTTATTCTGTAATTTTGTAAATCATTTATAAAAATAAAATAAAACTTGTATTTATTCATTTATTTAAAATTTATTTATTTATTTATTTTCCCATTTGTTGCCCTTGTTGTTTTTTATTGTTGTTGTCATTATTATTGTTGTTGTTACTGATATTGTTGTTGGATAGGACAGAGAGAAATGGAGAGAGGAGGGGAAGACAGAGAGGGGGAGAGAAAGACAGACACCTGCTTCACCACCTGTGAAGCGACTCCTCTGCAGGTGGGGAGCCGGGGGCTTGAACTGGGATCCTTCCGCCGGTCCTTGCGCTTCAGGCCACATGCGCTTAACCCGCTGTTCTACCGCTGGACTCCCATATTTATTTATTAATGAAAGGCTGGTGGGAGATAAAGAGGATGCCAGACATCACTGGCACATGCAGTATCCTGGCTCCAACCTAGGACTTCATGCTTGAGAGTCCAGTCATTTATCCACTGCTGGGCTGGTCTTTCTCTTTCTCTTAAAATAAATTCATTGTGGGGGCGGGCGGTAGCACAGTGGGTTAAGCACACATGGTGTGAAGCACAAGGACAGATACAAGGATCCCAGTTCAAGTTCCCGGCTCCCCACCTGCAGGGGAGTCCCTTCACAGGCGGTGAAGCAGGTCTGCAGGTGTCTGTCTTTCTCTCCCCCTCTCTGTCTTCCCCTCCTCTCTCCATTTCTCTCTGTCCTATCAAACAACAACAACATCAACAACAGCAATGACAACAACAAGGGCAACAAAATGGGAAAAATAGCCTCAGGAGCAGTGGATTTGTAGTGCAGGCACTGAGCTCCAGCAATAATCCTGGAGGCAAAAATTAAATTAATTAATTATTATAAAATACCTCCTGACCTTTCCCATGAACGCATGCCCAAGGTTTGCTGACTGTTACCTAGAGAGCCAGCCCAACCTTACAGCCACGCCAAAGGAGAGTCCACAGACCCACTCACAGATCGCAGACAGGGATGTGCCATGAATTTGCTTAGTAGATTCAAAAAATGGTTCGATAACCACAGGTCAATAACCAGCTGCAACTCCATCCAAAGCCACATGAGTTTTTCTGGACAGAACGCTGGCGTTATTATCAGTTTTCAATGACTCAGAGTTGCGGAATCACTGGGGAATAACAGAAAGTGTTCATCTGAGGAATCCTGGAGCGTGTTCCAGCTGACGCCCGGGCTCTGGTGGAGAAACGATGTACTGTGCACACTACCTCCCACTGAACCATGCACTGGGCTCTCAGGCCTCCTGCCTGACTCAGCTCTGCCCCAGAGGGTACACGCTCAGAACAGCGCTAGATCCTGGAGGCCCTCCTTGGGTCCTACTTCGATCATTCACTTTTCTTCTGCAAACCCAAGACTAGTTTTGTCTCTTTTTGTATTTTTTAAAAAATATTTATTTATTCATTTTCCCTTTTTGTTGCCCTTGTTGTTTCATTGTTGTAGTTATTGTTGCTGTTATTGATATCTTTGTTGTCGGTTCAGACAGAGAGAAATGGAGAGAGGAGGGGAAGACAGAGAGGGGGAGAGAAAGACAGACATCTGCAGACCTGCTTCACCACCTGTGAAGCGACTCCCCTGCAGGTGGGGAGCTGGGGGCTCGAACCGGGATCCTTACGCCGGTCCTTGTGCTTTGCGCCACCTGCGCTTAACCCGCTGTGCTACAGCCCGACTCCTCTTTTTGTATTTTGACTTTATTTTATTTTTTTGCCTCCAGGGTTATCACTAGGGCTAGGTGCCAACACTACAAATCCACTGCTCCTGGAGGCCATTCTTTCCATTTTTAAAAAATTTATTTATTGGAAAAATTAATGTTTTACATTCGACAGTAAGTACAATAGTTTGTACGTACATAACATTTTTTTCCATTTTATTGGACAGAACAGAGACATTGAGAGGGACAATATTATCAGTTTTCAGTGACTCTAAGTGCAGAATCGCTGGGGAATAATGAAAAGTGCAGAGAGACAGAGAGACAGAGAGACAGAGAGACAGACAGAGAGACACTTGTAGCCCTGCTTCACCAATCACAAAGCTTTCCCCTCCAGGTGGGAACCAGGGGCTTGAGCCCAGGTCCTTGCACACTGTAACGTGCACTCAACAGGTGTGCCACCACCTGCCTTCTCTGCCTCTGTCTTTCTATTTGAAAAAGTTGACCCAGAGCAGTGAAACCCTGGTGATGATAAAAGAGGGAAAAAAATAGTTTTTTTTTTGTTTTTGCCTCCAGGGTTATTGCTGGGGCTCAGTGACTGCACTATGAATCCACCGCTCCTGGAGGCCATTTTTTTCCCTTTTGTTGCCCTTGTTGCTTATTGTTGTTGTTATTATTATTGTTGTTGTTATTATTGCTGTCATTGGATAAGGCAGAGAGAAATGGAGAGAGGAGGGGAAGACAGAGAGGGGGAGAGAAAGACAGACACCTGCAGACCTGCTTCACTACCTGTGAAGCGACCCCTCTGCAGGTGGGGAGCCAGGGGCTCGAACTAGGATCTTTATGCCGGTCCTTGTGCTTTGTGCCACATGCGCTTAACCCGCTGCACTACAAACCAGCTCCCCCAATTAGTCTTTTAACACTGAGCTTCCCTACCCGCTCCGTATTGCAGAAGCACCGTGTTCTCTGAGGTGACTGCTTCCTGCCTGCTTGGCTTGGTCTTCCTGTCTTGGTCACAGTGCAGAGGCTCCGGGACACAGCTAAGGGGCTGAAGGAGAGAGAGCTCCCTGCAGCTGTTGGCGTGGCCCGGCCGACCCCCTCCTCCCTGGCTGGGCCAGGCTGGTCCGTGTTCAACGGGAAACTCTCAGGGAACTACCCCTTCAGGTCACCCCAGGACAGCCCGCACCTGCATTGGTGTTGAGACAGGCGAGCCAGTCGTGCTTTCACAGCCTGTGTTGGGCTCCCGTGTTGCTCAGTAAGCATTCTGATCAGCAGCTAGGGGTGTAGCAGCTATGTCCAGTCTCCCCTCTCTCAGTGAGACATGGGGGTGGCGTGGGGGGTGCTGAAGGGCTCCTGGTGGGTGGGGATCCTCTGACTTACTCCCAGCACTGGGGAATGTGCTCACTGGGGAGCTGGTTCTGCGTTTGGGGGGGGGTCCGTGTCCTTTTGCTCAGCCTGTGACAGAAGAACTTGGATGAAGACACCAGGGCCCAGGGATGGAAGGACTAGTCTCTGGAGCTCCTGAAAGTTGTGGAGAGACAAGGATCACAGCCCCGGCACTTGAAGCAGAAGAGAGACTGAGAGGCCCTTTGATGGGGCTGCTACCTGCTTCATTGCAGTTTTCATTTATGACTTATTTTAAAAATTTTTTATTATCTTTATTCCTTTATTGGATAGAGACAGCCAGAAATCAAGAGGGAAGGAGGGGATAGAGAGGGAGAGAGACAAAGAGACACCTGCAGCCCTGCTTCACTCGTGAAGTTTCCCCCTGCAGGTGGGGGCTGGGGACTCGAACCTGGGTCCTTGTGCACTGTAATGTGTGTGCTCAACCAAGTGCACCATCACCAGGCCCCTATGACTTATTTTTTTAAAAAATATTTACTTATTGGGAGTCAGGTGGTAGTGCAGTGGGTTAAGCGAACATAGTGCAAAGTGCTAGGGCCGGCTAAGGATCCCGGTTCGAACCCCGGCTCCCCACCTGCAGGGGAGTCACTTCACAGCCGGTGAAGCAGGTCTGCAGGTGTCTGTCTTTCTCTCCCCCTCTCTGTCTCCCCCTCCTCTCTCCATTTCTCTGTCCTATCTAACAACGATGACATCAATAACAACAATAATAACTACAACAACAATGAAAAACAACAGGAGTCTGGTGGTAGCGCAGCAGGTTAAGCACATGTGGCACAAAGCGCAAGGACCAGTTTAAGGATCCTGGTTCGAGCCCCCGGCTCCCCACCTGCAGGGGAGTCGTTTCACAGCCGGTGAAGCAGGTCTGCAGGTGTCTGTCTTTCTCTCCCCCTCTCTGTCTTCCCCTCCTCTCTCCATGTCTCTCTGTCCTATCCAACAACAATGACATCAATAACAACAACAATAATAACTACAACAACAATAAAAAGACAAGGGCAACAAAAGGGAAAATAAATGAATGAAATTAAAAAAAATTATTAGTGAGATGAGAGAGATAGAGAAGCAGTATCACCCTGGTACATGTGCTGCTGGGGATTGAACTCAGGGCCTCCTACTTGAGAGTCCATCATGTTACCTGTTGGGAACATGTGTAAGCCTGACAGAGCTTAAGGAGAACCACCCCATCTTTGGATGGACGTCTGAGAAGATAACCTCTTGGTAAGTCTCTCTCAACCGAGGTGAGCATAAGGGGGGAAACTCAGACTTGGTTCTTTCCTTCTTGACTCTCAGGCCCACAGATACCCCAGTACTTCCCTCCATTAACCACAGGCCACATGGCTGCAGATTCACTTATTCAAAGTCACCTTCTGATCACAGAAGAACACACCTTATCACACACTTCATCACACGCCTCAGACCCCAGACAAGAGAAATGCCAAACTATATGGCCTTTTGATATCCATCTTCTCTCTGTCTCACCCTACGGGTTTAACCCCTATGCTTCTCTCAGATACCTTTGGATAATTAAGTTGCTTGTGTCATGGAGAATAACTGTCTTGTATCTCATCAATTCCTGTCATACCAGCCCCCTACCTTAGGGGCATGCTGACCGTTAAGAAACCTGTAATTTCTGTCATATTTCAACAATAATTAATTTCATTGCTTTTCTATTTAACTCATGTCCACTTTGCTAATAAACGGACTCTAGGATTCTGGGATTCTAGCACTCAGATTCTAGGCATGCTAAGAGTCCCCTGGTGTCTTTTACTTCGTGTCACCCCTGTCATGAGCAAGAAAGAACCAGCCTGTTACCTTTCCCCTGGAGACCACCCCGCTGGAGAGGGAGAGAGATACCCCGAAAGTTACCTACTGTGACACCTCCCGGACCACTTCAGACTTACTTACTGCAGCTAGGGAGGGGGCATAGTAGCTGGATCTCTGGACTTGCAGACTTGAGTTTGATCCCAGGCATCAAATGTGCCAGAGAGATGCTCTCTCTTCTTCATTCTCATAAATAAATACATAAATTATGATTCTTATTTCTTACCAGAACACTGCTCAGCTTTGCTGTATAGTGGTGTCAAGGATTAAAACTGGGCCTCTCGATCCCCAGGCATGGGAGGGTTTGTCTGCTCCCTTCGCATTTGTATATTGATTTACTAATGAGAGAAAGATGGCATGATGCTGGAGTTGAGCTCAGGACCTCACAAGACCCACATGCTCTACCCGCTGTGCCGCCCCAGGCTGCTCATCTCCAGTGAGGCGGTGCTGGTGAGCTGAGTCCGCAGGACCACCCTCACTCCTGATGCCGGCTTCGGACGCTCTTGCTCGGAGGCTCCTGTGACCAGCCTCTGGCTTCGTCATTCAGTGAGGACTTATGGAACACAGAAGAGTCACGGATGTCAGTCACGAGTCATTAAGAGGACATCAATTGAGATGAATGAAGGTGGAAGTTGGGCGGTAGCACAGCTGGTAAAGCGCCGTGGCGCAAAGCTCAAGGACCAGCATTAAGGGTCCCGGTTCGAGCCCTCGGCTCCCCACCTGCAGGGGAGTCACTTCACAGGCGGTGAAGCAGGTCTGAAGATGTTTGTCTTTCTCTCACCCTCTCTGTCTTCTCCTCCTCTCTCCATTTCTCTCTGTTCTGTCTAACAACGACGACAACAATAACTACAACAACAATAAAAACAAGGGCAACAAAAGGGAAAATAAATAAATTAAATAAAAAAAAGATGAATGAAGGCACCAGGGCTCAGGGCAGCCTCCAGGCAAGATCCAGGGGTCACCTCCTGACTGCCCTTCCCCAGTGGAGCCGGGCCACGGTGCAGCCTTCTCCCAGCCGCGCACAGCTGGCAATAGAGTCTGGCAAGCCAGGGACGCTCACATGAACCTTGGGGGAGAGAGGGGTGTGTGTGTGTGTTGTTCTCTCTCTCTCTTTTTTTTTGCTAAGGGGGGTGATTTTCCCCACTTTATTGGGTGATTAGTGGTTTACAGTCAAAAGTAAGATATAGTCCTTGGTCCATGTGTGACATTTCTCAGTTTTCCACATCACACTCTAGCCCCCACCTCCCCTGCTGTCATGTTTCAGGACTTGAACAGTTGTTCTTTTTAAAATTATTATCTTTATTTATTGGATAGAGAGAGTGCCAGAAATGGAGAGGGTAGGGGGAGATAGAGAGGGAGAGAGACAGAGAGACACCTGCAGCCCTTTGAAGCTTTCTCCCTGTGATGGGGACTGGGGGCTTAAATCTGGGTACTTGCACCTTATAACGTGCAAGGATTATTATGCCATCTTATTTTATTTTATTTTTTTAATTAATTTTTTTATATTTATTTCTTCTTTCTTTCTTTTTTTGCCTTATTTTATTAAAACATTTTTTTATTAATTGGGGAATTAATGTTTTACATTCAACAGTAAGTACAATAGTTTGTACATGTATAACATTCCCCAGTTTTCCATATAACAATACAACCCCCACTAGGTCCTCTGAATCCTTCTTGGATCTGTATTCTCCCCACCCAACCACCCCAGAGTCTTTTACTTCAGTGCAATACTCCAATTCCATTTCAGGTTCTACTTCTGTTTTCTTTTCTGATCTTGTTTTTCACTTTGGCCTGAGAGTGAGATCATCCCATATTCATCCTTCTGTTTCTGACTTATTTCACTCAACATGATTTTTTCAAGGTCCATCCAAGATCGGCTGAAAACGGTGAAGTCACCATTTTTTACAGCTGAGTAGTATTCCATTGTGTATATAGACCACAACTTGCTCAGCCACTCATCTGTTGTTGGACACCTGGGTTGCTTCCAGGTTTTGGCTATTACAAATTGTGCTGCCAAGAACATATGTGTACACAGATCTTTTTGGATGGATGTGTTGGGTTCCTTAGGATCTATCCCCAGGAGAGGAATTGCAGGATCATAGGGTAGGTCCATTTCTAGCCTTCTGAGAGTTCTCCAGACTGTTCTCCACAGAGGCTGGACCAATTTACACTCCACCAGCAGTGCAGGAGGGTTCCTTTGACCCCCACACCCTCTCCAGAATTTGCTGCTGTTACCTTTTCTGATGTATGACATTTTCACAGGAGTGAAGTGGTATCTCATTGTTGTCTTTATTTGCATTTCTCTGACAATCAGAGACTTGGAGCTTTTTTTCATGTGTTTCTCGGCCTTTTGGATCTCTTCTGTGGTGAATATTCTTTTTTTTTTTTTTTAATTTTTTATTTAAGAAAGGATTAGTGAACAAAGGCATAAGGTAGGAGGGGTACAACTCCACACAATTCCCACCACCCAATTCCCATAACCCACCCTCTCCCATGATAGCCTTCCCATTCTCTAGCCCTCTGGGAGCATGGATCCAGGGTCGTTGAGGGTTGCAGAAGGTAGAGGGTCTGGCTTCTGTAATTGCTTCCCCGCTGAACATGGGCGTTGACTGGTCGGTCCATACTCCCAGTCTGCCTCTCTCTTTCCCTAGTAAGGTGTGTCTCTGGGGAATCTGAGCTCTAGGACACATTGGTGGGGTCTTCAATCCAGGGAAGCCTAGCCAGCATCCTGGTGGCATCTGGAACCTGGTGATTGAAAAGAGAGTTAACATACAAAGCCAAACAATTTGTTGAGCAATCATGGATCCCAAGTTTGGAATAGTGGAGAGGAAGTGTTAGGGAGGTACTCACTGCAAACTCTAGTGTAATCCTGCTTTCAGGTATATATTTTGCAGTAGTTTATGGATACGTGTGCACATAAGCTCTCTCTCACAGAAACTGTTGTATGTCTAGGTTATGGGACTTTGTTAGAAAGTGAACTACCTGAGATGAAATTAGAGTGTACTGTAAAAGGAAAGGTCTCACCCAAGTAATGAAGCTGAAGGGTTGTCATTCCACACGTGAAGTCTCTGGATACATTCTGAGGTGAAGCATGTTGAGATGGCAATCGTTGCTTGTGGTGAATATTCTGTCCAAGTCCTCCCCCCATTTTTGGATGGGGTTATTTGTTGTCTTGTTGTTGAGTTTGGCAAGCTCTTTATATATGTTGGTTATTAAACTCTTATCTGATGTATGGCATGTAAAGATCTTCTCCCATTCTGTGAGGGGTCTCTTGGTTTGGGTAGTGGTTTCTTTTGCTGTGAAGAAGCTTTTTAATTGATGTAGTCCCATAGGTTTATACTTGCCTTAGTCTTCTTTGTAACTGGATTCGTTTCATTGAAGATGTCTTTAAAATGTATGCGGAAAAGAGTTCTGCCAATGTTTTTCCTCTAAGTATCTGATAGTTTGTGGTCTAACATCCAAGTCCTTGATCCACTTGGAATTTACTTTTGTATTTGGTGAAATACAGTGGTTCAGTTTCATTCTTCTGCATGTTTCAACCCATTGTTTCCAACACCATTTGTTGAAGAGACTCTGCTTTCCCCATTGAATAGTCTGGGCCCCTTTGTCAAAGATTAGATGTCTATAGGTGTGGGGCCTCATTTCTGGGCTCTCAATTCTATTCCACTGGTCAGTGTGTCTATTCATGTTCCAGTACCAAGCAGTTTTGATGACAATGGCCCTATAATATAGTCTGAGATCTGGGAGTGTGATGCCTCCAGTTCTGTTCTTTTTTCTCAAGATTGTTTTGGCAATTCTAGATCTTTTCTGGTTCCAGATAAACATTTGTAGCATTTGTTCTATTCTCCTAAAAAATGTGGTTGGGATCTTGATGGAGATAGCATTAAATTTGTAGATGGCTCTGGGTAATATATTCATTTTGATGATGTTATTCTACCCACCCATGAACATAGAATATCTTTCCACTTCTTTGTGTCTTTTTCAATTTCCTTGAGTAGTGACTCATAATTTTCCAGTATACAAGTCTTTCACTTCTTTGCTTAGGTTTACTCCTAGATATTTTGTTGTTTTTGTTGCTATAGTAAAAGGAATTGATTTTTGGATTTCAATTTCTTCTAGCTTAGTGTTTGCATAGAGGAATGCCACTGACTTTTGAATGTTAATTTTGTAGCCTGACACCTTACTGTATTTCCTGATGATTTCCAAAAGCTTCTTGCTGGATTCCTTAGGTTTTTCTGTGTATACTATCATGTCATCTGCAAATAGGGAGAGTTTGACTTTTTCTCTTCCAATCTGTATGCCTTTAATTCCTTGCTCCTGCCTGATTGCTATGGCAAGAACTTCCAACACAATGTTGAATAGTAATGGTGATAGTGGGCAGCCCTGTCTAGTACTTGATCTGAGTGGAAATGCTTCCAGTTTTTCACCATTGAATATGATGCTGGCTGTAGGTTTACTATATATAGACTCCACTATCTTCAGGAATTTTCCATCTATTCCCATTTTTTTGTAGTGTTTTGATCATAAAGGGATGTTGTATTTTGTCAAAGGCTTTCTCTGCATCTATTGATATGACCATGCGGTTTTTGGTCTTGCTTTTGTTGATGTGGTGGATCACACTGATTGATTTACGTATATTAAACCAACCTTGCATGCCTGGGATAAACCCCACTTGGTCATGATGAACAATCTTTTTGATATACTGCTGTATCCGGTTGGCTAGAATTTTGTTCAGTATTTTCGCATCTATGTTCATCAGAGATATTGGTCTGTAGTTTTTGTTTTTGGTTGTGTCCCTGTCTGCTTTTGATATCAGGGTGATGTTGGCTTCACAGAAGCTGGCAGGGAGTATTCCAGTGTCTTCAATCTTCTGGAAGACTTTTAAAAGTAGAGGTATTAGTTCTTCTTTGAAGGTTTTGTAGAATTCATTTGTAAAATCATCTGGTCCAGGACTTTTATTTTTGGGGAGATTTTTGATAAATGTTTCAATTTCATTAGCTGTGATGGGCCTGTTCATGTTATCCACTTCCTCTTTACTTAGTTTTGGAAGTTGGTAGGTATCTAGGAAATTGTCCATTTCTTCCAGGTTCTCTAGCTTGGTGGCGTACAGTTGTTCATAGAAGCCTCGCATGATATGTTGAATTTCTGCAGTGCCTGTTGTGATATCTCCTCTTTCATTTACTATCCGATTTATTTGGGTCTTCTCCCTTTTTTGTTTTGTGAGTCTGGCTAAAGGTTTGTCGATTTTGTTCACTCTTTTGAAGAACCAATATTTACTTTTGTTGATCTTTTGTATGGTTTTCTTATTCTCAATGTTATCTATTTCTGCCCTAACTTTAGTGATTTCTGTCCTTCTGGTTGCTTTAGGGTTCCTTTGTTTTTCTATTTCTAGGTCTTTAAGATGTGCAATCAGGCTGTTTATTTGTGCCTTTTCTTGTTTCCTAATATGTGCTTGTATAGTTATGAACTTCCCTCTCAGTACTGCCTTAGCTGTGTCCCAAATATTTTGATAGCTTGTGTCTTCATTTTCATTGACGTCTCGAAACATTTTGATTTCTTCCTTTATTTCCTCTTTGACCCAGAAGTTGTTAAGAAGTGTACTGTTGAGCTTCCACATTTTGGGACTGTTACTAATCTTTTGTTGATTGTTAAGTGTTAGTTTAATTCCACTGTGGTCTGAGGAGATGTTTGGGATGATTTCAATGCTCTTGAATTGGCTGATGCTGTATTTGTGGCCTAACATATGGTCTATCCTTGAGAATGATCCATGTGGATTTGAGTAAAATGTGTATTCCAGTTTCTTGGGATGAATGACTCTGAAAATGTCCAATAGTTCTAGTTTATCTATCTCTTCATTTAGCTCCCTTATGTCTTTATTGATTTTCTGCCTGGATGATCTGTCAAGTTGAGAGAGTGGGGTGTTGAAGTCCCCTACTATGACTGTGTTGCTGTTAATATATTGCTGTAGCTCTTTCAGTAGACGTTTGATGTATTTAGATGACTTCTCATTGGGTGCATAGATGTTAATAATTGTTAAGTCCTCTTGATTGACTGATCCTCTGAGCATTAAGTAGTGTCCATTTCTATCTTTTTAAATCTTATCTATTTTAAAGTCTATCATGTGAGATATGAGGATAGCTGCTCCTGCCCTTTTTTGTGGGCCATTGGCTTGTATGATAGTTTTCCATCCTTTCACTTTAAGTCTGTGTTTGTCTTGTTGAATTAGGTGGGTTTCCTGTAGACAGCATATTGTTGGGTTGTATTTTCTGATCCATCTTCCTACTCTGTGTCTTTTAATAGGTAAATTCAGGCCATTGACATTTATTGATATCAAAGATTGAAGATATTTTAAAGCCATTCTTGTAGAGTTTTAGAGTGTTCTGATATATGTCCTATTTATGATGATCTGACTGTTTATAGAAGACCTTTCAGAACTTCTTCAGGGCAGGTTTGGTGATGGTTGATTCCTTCAACTGTTGCTTGTCTGAGAAGGTTTTGATGCCTCCATCTAGTCTGAATGACAGTCTAGCAGGATATAATATTCTTGGTTGAAAGCCTTTCTCGTTGAGCACTCGATAGATATCTTGCCATTCTCTTCTGGCCTGTAGTGTTTGTGTGGAGACGCTGCTGCTAATCTTATGGGTTTTCCTCTGTAGCTGACTCTTTGTTTTTTCTCTTGCAGCCTTCAGGATCCTTTCTTTATCCTTATTCCTTTCCATTCTAAATATGATGTATCTTGGTGTCTTTAAGTCTGGGTTAATTCTGTTTGGGACCCTCTGGGATTCTTGAATCTTTATGTCTTTGGTGTTGTCTAGACTAGAGAAGTTTTCAGCTATTATGGCCTGGAGAATGCTTTCTTCCTCTCCCTTTCTTTCTTCCTCTGGTAAGCCAATAATGCGTATATTGTTTCTTTTGAAGTCATCCCATAGGTCTCTGTTGTTGTTTTCAGCATCTCTTAATCTCTTTTTGAGATCTCTTACTTCTTTTTTAGTTGTCTCTAATTCACCCTTGATCTTGCTAATTCTGTCTTCAGCCTAATTTATTCTATTCTCTCTGCCCTTTACTGTTTTCTGGAGTTAATCTATTTTGTTTCCCTGTTCTGATACTGTTTTAGCTTATTCAGCTAGTTGTGTTCTTAGCTCAGCTATTTCAGTTTTCAGCTCTCTAATAACCTTGAGATAGTTAGTTTTTCTTCCAGAGTCTCATTTGTTGCTCCTGTATTTCTGATTACAATTCTTTCAAACTCCTTACTCACTCCTGTGATTATTTCCTTAGCTAATGTTTGGATGTTGAACTTGTTATTTTGTGCTTCACCCTTTGGGGGGCTTTTAGCTGGACTGTCACCCTTTGGGGGGCTTTTAGCTGGACTGTTGTCCTGGTTAATTTCTCCAATATTTCTTCTTGTTGGTTTACCCATTATATATATTATGTTATGAGTTACCTCTCTTAGTACTTTTCAAATTACTGATCACGATTTCCTGGATTAACTTGTGTCTAAATAAGGTAATTAAAGGGTTCACAGTGGTGGAAATTAACAGTTGTTTCAATAGTATTTTAATCCCTGAGTTGGAGCTCAGTGATTTAAAAGCCTCTTTTTAGTTTTTTTTTCTTCTCTGTAGGCTATGGGAGCCTGAGGGCTTCTAACTATTCTTCTTCTAGTGTTTGCCCTTCTTCCATAGCCAGTCAACAGCATCAGGTTGAGCCTGATGTAAAGTTTCGAGACCTCCTTTGAATCTGGAGAGGTGGCAGTCATTGACTGTGTGGGTCATAGTCTGTCTGTAGCCGCAGGGGAAGTTCGGGTCGTCTCTGGCTCCCCAGCGGTGGAACATAGCGGCGCACCGGCCATGGCCTGTTCGATAGCGATTGAGGAGGGCCCAATCATAACGTGCTAGGTCAAAGCCGGGTTGACGCTTGCAGGGGTCTGTGATGAGGTGTTTGTTCTTTACCTCAGCTGACTGCCAGCTCTGTTTCCAAGAGACTGGAACAGAGTTCAGTGTAGGCATAGGGGACCAGATTGGGTGACGAGACGTCAAGCGTTGAACAGGGTGGGCGAAGATATCCGCGTATATTGGCAGGTCCGGTCGAGCGTAGACGTGGGAAATGAACTTAGATGATGCCGCATCCAGACGAATATCTGGCAGGGCGATGTTGCTAAGAACTGGCAGCCATGGAACCGGGGTGGAACGGATGGTTCCAGAAATTATCCTCATGGAGGAATATAATTTGGAATCGACCAAGTGGACATGGGGGCTACGGAACCATACTGGGGCACAGTATTCTGCAGTGGAATAGCATAATGCCAGAGAGGATGATCGTAGTGTGGAAGCGCTCGCGCGTCATGAGGAGCTGGCTAGTCTTGCAATGATGTTATTCCTCGCGCCCACCTTTGCTGCAGTTTTTATGAGATGTTTGTGAAATGACAGAGTGCGATCGAGAGTAACGCCAAGATAGACTGGCTGGGCTTCATGCCGGATTCTCGTATCGCCAAGCTGCACATTAAGCTCACGCGAGGCCGAGGCATGGTGTAGATGGAAAACAGATGATACTGTTTTTGCAGTGCTAGGGATTAGTCGCCATTTTTTACAGTCATCAGATATCAGAGACATGTCTTTCGTGAGTGTTTCCTCGAGGATGTCGAACTTGGATGCCTGAGTTGCACAGCAGATGTCATCGACATAGATGAACTTCCTTGAAGAAGTTTCTGGGAGGTCATTGATGTAAATATTAAATAGCGTAGGAGCCAGAACAGAGCCCTGGGGGAGGCCACTTGAGACAAGTCTCCATCTGCTAGACTTGTCACCCAGATGTACCCGGAATCTTCTGTTTTGGAGAAGAAACGATATAGTGTTGGCCACCCATGGAGGCAGGCATCTTGAGATCTTGACTAGGAGACCACAGTGCCAGACCGTGTCATAGGCTGCTGTGAGATCAACAAAGACAGCACCCGTCTTTAAATTCTTCTGGAATCCATTTTCAATGTAAGTTGAGAGGGCCAGGGCTTGTTCGCAGGTAGATCTTCCTGGGCGGAAACCAGCCTGGGCGGGTGATAGGAATTTCTCTGTAAGATGAGAAATACGTGACAGAAGCAGCCTCTCAAGGAGTTTGTAACACACGGAGAGGAGAGAAATTGGTCTATAGCTGGCGGCCAGTGTTGGGTCTTTCTTTGATTTCAAAACCAGTATAATCTTCGCACGACGCCAAACTTTGGGCATAGACTCAGATTCCAAGATGTGGGACAGGAATGAAGTGAGCCACTTCTTTGCCGCGGGACCCAGGTTAAGAATGAGTTCTGGGGTGATGTTATCATAGCCAGCAGCTGTTCCCGGTTTAACCCTCTTCAAAGTGTCTTCCAGTTCAGACTGGAAAGGGAGAGATTTTTGGAGATGGACAAGATAACCGGAAGTGGGATGACCATTCATGGGAAATTTCTCTTTTCCAGACTGGGTCGATCTTAGCACGTCCAACTTGAGTTAGGTGACTGGCCACTGAGTTTGGAGATACGGGAGGATGGGAGATGGGAGGGGGTTGGCTACCGGCACCCAGTCTGTGAAGAAGCTTCCAGGACTTTCCATGAGTTGTTGCCAGCAGGCTTGGCGTGCTGCATCCAGGGAGCACCAATGAGATGGTCGGCCACATCTGGGTCGCCCGACTCATCGTACTGCTTTAGTAGTTGCTCGCATTCAGCATAAAGACAAGGCATATAGTTAGCATGTCTCCCACGAGGAATGGCTTGGGAAGCTGCTTTGAAGATGGCTTGGTGGAAGCGTCTGTAGGAATCTTCAGAGGGGATAGAGTTAATTGGAATTGCAGGAATAGATTTGTTGGTAAGATCACTGAACAGACGCCAGTTTGCTTTCCGAAAGTTCCATCTTAGTTTCTCCGAGCACAGAATCAGTGGGAGCTGGAAACCAATGTGGATGATAGCTGGGCGGTGATGACTGTGCGGGAAGATCTTGAGAACTTGTCTCGTAGCGGGAAAGGCTTGGCCGTTGACTGTGCTAATCCAGCACAGGTCGGGTGATGAGTCTTTATTCCATCTAGCACTGTGAAAAGAGCCTGGCTATTTGGGATCATATAATAGGGAGAGGTCATTTGCTGAAGCCCAGTCGGCTAAGATAGAGCCGTCAGCATGAGTGGAGGAATATCCCCAGTCTTGGTGATGACTATTAAAGTCTCCAACGTAAACGGCTGGGTGATTCGGGCTAGGCAGGACCTCATTATCCCATGAGGCACTGGGAGGCTTATATACGTTGACGAGCTGAATAGTTCCAATAGTAATGGAGTCGTAGAAGGTCGAAGAGGCCGTATGGTAAACATCCGCAAGACACGATTTGGTGTAGATGGCTCGGCCATGTTTAGGATGGAGATTATAGCATATTAAATCGAATCCACTGATGGTGAATCGAGCAGCTTCATCGACTGCTATATGTGTTTCTTGTAGGCAGATAACATCTGCCTGATGCTGAATCGCCAATTGACCAATAAGAACGCGTTTGGCAAAGGACAGCCCCTCAACATTAAGTTGGAGGACTCGAAGAGCAGGACCAACAGCTTGAAAGCTGGCAGGAGCTGCTTGTTGCTGGCTTTGAAAGTGACTGGGATCCATGTGGATTCAGTCGGCTAGGAAGGATCATCAGTTTCCCCAATGAATGCACCACGGGAAGGTCGATCCAATGCATCTGATGTTGAACTCGTTATTTTGTGCTTCACCCTTTGGGGGGCTTTTAGCTGGACTGTCACCCTTTGGGGGGCTTTTAGCTGGACTGTTGTCCTGGTTAGTTTCTCCAATATTTCTTCTTGTTGGTTTACCCATTATATATATTATGTTATGAGTTACCTCTCTTAGTACTTTTCAAATTACTGATCACGATTTCCTGGATTAATTTGTGTCTAAATAAGGTAATTAAAGGGTTCACAGTGGTGGAAGTTAACAGTTGTTTCAATAGTATTTTAATCCCTGAGTTGGAGCTCAGTGATTTAAAAGCCTCTTTTTAATTTTTTTTTTCTTCTCTGTAGGCTATGGGAGCCTGAGGGCTTCTTAACTTAATCACTGACTCCTGACCGAGAGATTAGGCAGGGTGTGGCAGAGATAGTCCGGTGGTTATGCAAAGAGACTTTCACAGCCCCACAGCTATGCCACTGAGGTATAGGTCTTCTCCTGAATTTCCTGGTTAAATCTCTGTCCCCCGGTGTCTCTCCCTGCCGCTGCTCCAGATTCTGAGGGCAGTAGCAGCGGAGACTCAGAGTTGCACTTGGTGAGTCTCTGGGGAGTCCTTTCCTCCCTACAGCTGTCTCCTTGTTGGTGGAACAGACTGGAGGTGGTGTCTCAACTGATAGACTGTCGGACTGTTACCAGCCACTTAATCTCTCCCTAGACTCCTCTCTGTCACCAGCCACGTGTGTTTGCACTCACCAGTGATTTGGTGGGTTCCTGCAGTCATTCTAGTCTTGTCTTGTTTCAGTCCCAGGTGGTCTCCTTTGGTATTCGTAGTTGATCCGGGAGAGGAGAGGCCATCTTTTTTTAAATGTTATTATCCTTGGCCTTGATAGTAACTACTTTTTTTTTTTTTTAAATTTATTTGGGAGTCGGGCTGTAACGCAGCGGGTTAAGCGCAGGTGGTGCAAAGTGCAAGGACCGGTGTAAGGATCCCGGTTCAAGCCCCCAGCTCCCCACCTGCAGGGGAGTCATTTCACAAGTGGTGAAGCAGGTCTGCAGGTGTCTGTCTTTCTCTCCCCCTCTCTGTCTTCCCCTCCCCTCTCCATTTCTCTCTGTCCTATCCAACAACAATGACATCAATGATGACTACAACAATAAAACAGCAAAGGCAACAAAAGGGAATAAATAAATAATAAAAAATATTTAAAAAATTTATTTATTCTCTTTTGTTGCCCTTGTTTTATTGTAGTTATTGATGTCGTTGTTGGATAGGACAGAGAGAAATGGAGAGAGGAGGGGAAGACAGAGGGGGAGAGAAGACAGACACCTGCAGACCTGTTTCACTGCCTGTGAAGTGACTCCCCTGCAGGTGGGGATCCGGGGGCTTGAACCGGGACCCTTAATGCCGGTCCTTGTGCTTTGTGCCACCTGGCTTAACCTGCTGCACTACTGCCTGACTCCTATTATGCCATCTTTTAAAAAATTAATTAAATTTTTTTATTTGATAGGACAGAGGGAAATAGAGGGGTACATAGAGAGGGAAAGAGGGAGGGAGGGAGAGAGAGACCTACAGCCCTGCTTAACCATTTGTGAAGCTTCGCCCCTGGGGGTGAGGAATAGGGGCTTGAACCCGGGTCCTTGCGCACTGCAACATGCACTCAACCAGGTGTGCCACCACCCGGCCCCCATAATGTCCTCTTTAGAGGGACTGTCTGTGAAGACCCTGTGTGCTCAGTTCATTCAAGTTTCACATCCGCCCAATGACCTTCTGTCACCAGCAGCAGGGCATGCAGTCAGCTCCCAGAAGAAGGCAGCTCAGCCACAGCCTCAGGCCCACAGAGCAGAGCTGGACTGCAAACCCCGGCCTCCGACGCCAGGCCCGCCCCTGACCCTGCAGTCACACTCATCCTACCCACACCTGCCGTGTGCTCAGTGTTCCAGCGCCCCGAGCTTTGGGGACCTTGCTTCTCAGTGTGGTTCCTGGGCCAGCAGCACTGCCACCACCCTGGAGCTTACTAGAGTTCCCGGGTCTCAGGCTGTTGTGGGTTCGAGACCCAGAGCCAGCTGGTGGAGTCCACGAGGAGGAAGTTCATTAGCGTGAACGGGCTGCAGAAAGAGCCTGCTGGGCCCTGAGCACAGGGACGGTCCAGCAAGCTTAGCACAGAGCAGAGGCTGCAGGGCTAAGGGGGTGGACATGGAGCCACCGCTCATGGTCTGGGCGCCTTCGCTCCTGGCGCCTTTTCCCACAGAGCCGTGTCTGGGGGACGTTAGCAGGGGGACTCAGAAGCTCCGCGGCCTGTCAGGGTGAGATATCCCACTGGTGGGGGGCCTTCTCAAGGTCTGTCTGCCACCTGGGCTTCTCTCCTTCCTGCAGCTCGCTTGGTCAACTCCGTCTTTCCTTTCTTTTCTATTGCAAGATCTTACCTTGGGCCTGCTGAATCATTTTTTCTTCTTTATTTTATTTTTTCTTCTTTATTTTATTTATTTTTTATATTAATTTATTCCCTTTTTTGCCCTTGTTGTTTTATTGTTGTAGTGATTATTGTTGTTATTGATGTCGTCATTGTTGGATAGGACAGAGAGAAATGGAGAGAAGAGGGGAAGACAGAGGGGGAGAGAAAGACAGACACCTGCAGACCTGCTTCACCGCCTGTGAAGCGACTCCCCTGCAGGTGGGGAGCTGGGGGCTCGAACCAGGATCCTTCTGCTGGTCCTTGTGCTCCACCTCCTTTCTGAGGCCTGGCCTGCGTGCCCTCACACTCTCCAGCGAGCTGGGGGGAATTAGCAGTAATTCCTCATAGCCACCCCCACTCCAGGCATGCGGAGAGAAGCAGGGTGGGCAGACCCCACTTGGGCAGAGTCCTGTGTCCTGGGGAGGCGGTGCTGTGACAAAGGGCTGTTCTCTCAGGCATGAGGTT
The DNA here is from genome assembly GCF_950295315.1 of Erinaceus europaeus. Lineage (NCBI taxonomy): Eukaryota > Metazoa > Chordata > Mammalia > Eulipotyphla > Erinaceidae > Erinaceus > Erinaceus europaeus. Next base: position 22,000 of record NW_026648061.1, on the reverse strand, counting down.
CTGAGTCTGACCCTTGGCGTTCTACGTTGCCCCTCCTCCTCCTCTCCCTCCTCCTCTCCCGCCTCCTCTTCCCTCTCTCCTTCTCTCGCTGATAAATACCTGCAAATAAAACAAATCTTGAAAAGTAGAGAAATAGGGGCCGGGTGGTGGTGCACCTGGTTAAGCACACACATCACAGTGTGCAAGGCGTTCACGTCCCCAGCCCCCACCTGCAGGGGGAAAGCGTCACAGTTGGAGAAGCAGGGCTGCAAGTGCCTCTCTCCCTCTCTGTCCCTCTTCTCTGTAAGATTTCTTCCTGCTCTATCAAATAAAGTAAATAAATAAAAGTTTTAGAAAAATCATTCGAAAAGTAGATGAATAAAGCTGAAAAAGGTCTGTGCTTGTTCACCTGCTCAGCAGACACCCAGCCCCACGCAGGAAGCTCTTGGAGGGCCAGGCCCACGTGCCCGCGCCTGCTTCCTGCGAGTCCATGCACGCTGGCTGGTACTTAGCAGACACTCGGTTCCGTCTAATGCCTCAACGAACAGCCCCACATCCTTGAAGACGCTTCCATCTGGGGTGCTGCTGATGCTGCAAAGTCTGAGTCATTCAGCAAAGGAACGCATCGTGGCTCACGGATGTCCCCCACGTGGGAAGTGCTTGGCGAGAGTGCCTACTTAAAAAAAGCAAAATCCAGCAGCCAGGAAATGGCACAGCCAGCAGAACTGACCCTGGACTCAGCCCCTGGCACCACCCACAGAGCCCAGAGCAGCGCTCAAGTCTGCCTGCTTTTGCCATAGGATCGAGGGAAAATCAGCTGCAAGGAGACGTCAAATAGCCAAAACAAGGACACAGTTTCCCAGAAGCCTTCGCATCCAGGCTTGCCCCCCGGAAGAGTGGAAGCAGGGATGTGTCCCGAATGATGGCCCAGAGGCTCCTCAACCACCAGGACCAGGGAGCTATGCCGACACCTCCCCCCGGCCCCTCCCGCATGGGTCCTGGGTTCCATGATGCTCTGCATTCCTCCTGCAGAGAGACACCGAGAAGAACGAGAAGGACGAGAAGGACGAGACAACCACGTGGGCCCCTGCTCCTTCTGGGAGCCCTCAGTGAGCTCCTGGGAGTCCCGGGGCCCAGACCTGCCTGGGAGGGTCAGCTGCCCACACTGCCTTGGGAGCGGCCTCTCTGTAGTAAAAGGCCACTTTTCCAGGAGAAATGCCGTGGCTACATTAAGCTGTCGCCTGTTCTTTGGAGAACCATTATTAATGGAAAACAATAGATTAATAGTTTTAAAACGCTTGTTCAATAAGTAATTTTTATAGCTCTGGATAGAGCCCATTAAACATTTCTGTGTGTTATTATAAAGAAGTTTTAAGCGTGAAATCATAAAGTCAATAATCAGGGAATTAGTCACAGCGGCCAGCCGCAGGCCATTAGTTTTAGGCGCTGTCACAGACACCTGTAGCTTCCGCGGGGAGGCTTCTCATTTCCCGCGGAGGCAGCCATGGCAGGTGGGGCGGGAAGTGACAGCGCCTGCCACCTTCCATAAACTGGAGGGGACAGCGGGCAGGTGTGAGCAGCAGGATGCCAGGCAAATATTTACAAAGTGCAAACGTGTATGCAAAACGCAAACAACCCAGGTCAATTTGCACATCCAGGCAGACTTTATTTCCCCGGCGGCCGCCTGCCTCTCTACCTGCCTCCCTCTGCCGCAGCCGGGCCTGGCCCTCCTGCTAAACATAGAGCTGTGGGCGAGCTATGAAAAAGGAAGCCACTGCCAGAAAGTTGCCCCCCCCCCCCCCCCCGTATCTGGGCCGCCAGAGCTGTTGGTGGGAGGTGACGTGTCCGTCTCTCATCAAGCACACAGTCCAAGACTTTGCAAAATAGACTGCCGGTTTTGGAAAATGACTTAAAAAAAAAAAAAAAAAACCCACGACCAATGCCAGACAAGGGAATCATGACCGCAAGGACAGATCCTGAGGAGGGTCGCAGGATGACCACAACCTGTCTGTCCAGAGAGACCCCTTGCCGTCTTGCACCCAGTCACCAGAGAAGCCCCTCAAGGGTTCTGTGCCAGGCAGTGCCCCGGGCTCCAGGACGCAGCAACTGAGGGACACCCCCTGCCCACGTGGCGCTGGCGTGGAGGGAGGGGGGAGATGAACCTCAAATGCACAAAGTCAGCAGCAGCTCTGGGAAGTAAGCGAGGCAGTGAAAGAAAGACCTCGGGCGTCTGTATGAGGAGACCTTTGTGCCAGGTCTTAGAGAACGGGTGTGAGTCCTTGAAAAACATCACTTCAATGTTATTTTCAGGGCGGGGGGGTCAATAGCATCACGGTTATGCATAGAGACTCTCATGCTTGAGACTCCAAAGTCCCAGGTTCAATTCCCTGCAAGACCATCAGCCAGAGCTGAGCAGGGCTCTGGTAAAAAAAAAACAAAAAAACCACACACACGTTTTCACACTGATGAAAAAAGAAAAGAGAAGAAAAGAAAAGAAAAGAAAAGACCAAGCTGAGGCTTGTCTAGATGATACTGTTTGGAGACCTGCTTTCATTACAGATAGCTTCACTGCAGCTCTAGAACCTGTAAGAAGCTGTAAGAGACGTTAGCTGACGACGTGTCTGTGTAGGGGCCCCAGGCGCAGGGAAGGAGGGTGCAGGGATTGGGGCAGGCGTGTGCTTGAGGGACAGCAGAGGTGGGCCGGGTGGTGGTGCACCCGGTTAAGCGCACACAGTACTAAGCGCAAAGATCCGGGTTCCAGCCCCTGCTCCCCATCTGCAGGGGGGAAGCTTCACAAGGGATGAAGCATGACTACAGGTGTTTCTCTGTCTCTCTCCCTCTCTGTCTCCACCTCCACTCTCAATTTCTTTCTGTCCTGTCCAGGAGCAGTGGATTTGTATCGCCGGCACTGAGCCCCAACAACAACCCTGGAGGCAAGAGAGAGAAAGGGGGAGGGGGGCAGCAGTGGAGCAGAGGGAGCTGGGAGAGGAGGAGGGGGAGCTGGGAGGCTGGGCGAGTCGCGAGGTGAGCAGCTCAGGGCAGATCAGGGCTGTGCTCCACCCTGACTGAGCAGAACCTGCTGGCTGCTGCCTGGTGCATAGTTAGGGGCTCAGGAGGAAGCCAGGGGAGACAGTCCAGGCTGGGCTCTGGGCTGGGCAGGAAGACAGACAGCTTGTAGCTGCTCTCTGAGGAGGAGACAGTGGGCTGGGCTTCCTGTGAGCACCTCGCTTATCTGGGCAGGTAAGCTGCCTGCCTGCCAGGTGTCTGTGGGGGTGGGGGAGGCAGTGTGGAGCGTTCTGATCACATGGGAAAGCAGCCCTAGCTCAGCTAAATTCAATTTACATTCCTTTTCTTCTGGGCAGAGGAGACAGCTTAATGGTTATGGAAATAGACTGTCCTGCCTGAGGCTCCAAGGTCCCAGGTTCAATCCTCCAACCATCATAAGCCAGAGCTGAGCAGTGCTCTGCTAAAGAAAAAAAACACCTTTTTTTCTTTTTAAAACATTTTATTTTACTGAGCTAGGTAGATAGAGAAAGACCCAGAGAGAAAGACCAGAGCACTGCTCTGCTTCTGGTGGTGCTGAGAGTTGAACCTGGGACTTCAGAGATTCAGACAGGAAAGTCTTTTGCACAACCCCTGTGCAGTCTCCCCTGCCTCTCTGCCCACACTTCTGTCTCTTTGTCACTAGAGACCGAGAGGATCTCTGAAGACCTGGGCTCCTTCTTGCCGTAACCAGCTGGCATCTTTTTTTTCAATATTTATTTATTCCCTTTTGTTGCCCTTGTTGTTTTATTGTTCTAGTTATGATTGATGTTGTTGTTGTTGGATAGGACAGAGAGAAATGGAGAGAGGAGGGGAAGACAGAGAGGGGGAGAGAAAGACAGACACCTGCAGACCTGCTTCACCTCCTGTGAAGTGACTCCCCTGCAGGTGGGGAGCCGGGGGCTCAAACTGGGATCTTTATGCCGGTCCTTGTGCTTTGTGCCACCTGCGCTTAACCTGCAGCGCTATCGCCCAATGCCTGACATCTTGGTTTTTGAGCCTGGTGCTTGTCCTGTTTCCATAGACAAAGCTGGACTTGGGACACTGGGTAATGTCTCTTGGAAAGCTTCCATTATGGGAGGCAAACAGAGCTCAGATGTCAGGAGAAGTGTGTGTGGCCCCGGGGAGATAGCTCACTGGGTAGGGTGCATGTCTTGCCATGAGCATAGCCCAAGTGTGCCCCAGAAACACACAGGGATCTCCACCTCTGTGGCCTCTCCTCATCTGCTTGAATGAAAAAGTTGACCTGGGAGTGGTGAGAGCATTTGTGGATCTACTCCACAAAGAAGATGAAAAGCAAAGAAGAGAAGAGAAAAGAAAAGAAAAGAAAAGAAAAGAAAGAAAGGAAAAAAAAAGGGCACCTAGAAAGTTGGGCGGTGGCGCAGCGGGTTAAGCGCAGGTGGCACAAAGCACAAGGACCGGCGTAAGGATCCCGGTTCGAGCCCCCGGCTCCCCACCTGCAGGGGAGTCACTTCCCAG
>NW_026648061.1:0-12500 GCF_950295315.1 Erinaceus europaeus | reverse complement strand
CACCGTCTGTGAAGCGACCCCCCTGCAGGTGGGGAGCCAAGGGCTCGAACCGGGATCCTTACGCCGGTCCTTGCGCTTTGCGTCACGTGCGCTTAACTTGCTGCGCTACCGCCCAACTCCTCATTCAACAAGAATTTATCAGGCAGCAGGCGTTGCTGGTTGATAAGAGAATGACCAGGGAGGAGCTTGCAGTAGAGTCTCACCTGGTGTGGATTGAAGACTGGTGTGCCGTGGCAGTAAGCCTGGCCGTCAGAGGCCTTCCTGCCCCCATCCCACCCTCTTTTATCATTATTTTTATTCATTTATTATTGGATAGAGACAGAGAGACATTGAGAGGGGAGAATGAGATAGAGAGGGAGAGAGACAGAGAGACACCTGCAGCCCTGCTTTCCCACTCTTGAAGCTTTCCTCCTGCAGGTGAGGACCAGGGGCTTGAACCCTGGTCCTTGTGCACTATAGTGTGTGCACTCAGTCAGGTGTGCCACCTCCCAGGTCCCTACTTTGTGTCTTTGCCTCCCCGCCAGCAGGTGCTAAGAGGTTGCTCGTGTGGTCCAGACAAACCCAGTATTGACTCTCCTTTTTTTTGGTATTTTTAAAAATTGATTTAATAATGATTGACAAGATTGTAGGATAAAAGGGGTACAATTCCATATAATTCCCACGTGTCCCATCCCCTCCACCAGAAGCTTTCCTATTCTTTATCGCCCTGGGAGTATGGACCCAGGATCATTATGGGAGCAGAAGGTGGGAGTTCTGGCTTCTGTCATTGCTTCTCCACTGGACATGGGTGTTGGCAGGTGGACCCACACCCCCAGCCTGTGTCTGTCTTTCCCGAGTGGGGCAGGGCTCTGGGGAAGTGCTTTTCAGGGAAGTCAGGGTGGTGTCATGGTGGCATCTGAAGCTTGGTGGCTGAAAGTCATTAAGATATAAAGCAGGACAAATTGTTTAATAATCAGGAACCTTAAGGTAAAAATAGAGCAGATGAGATTTGGGGGGTTCTCCATTTTGCAAAAAGCTAGAAAGTCTATTTTAGGTCTATTCCAAGGGGCCTGTGGTTCTCAGGAGAGCTAACACTGCACAGAAAACCCAGTACTGGCTCTGCTGAGAACCACAGGACCCTTCCCTGGGCCCCCATGAGCCCGCAGTTAGTGTGCTGTTTGGTGGGTCCCTGTGTGCGCTGGGCCAGTCATTCTGGGGGCCGCCACCAGGGGCCGCCGCCGTGGGTGTCAGAGGCTCGGGCTGAGCTGAGGGAGGTGGCCCAGATGCCCAGCCCCAGCACCCACCACCACACAGGGCACAGGGTGACCCCGGGCCTCAGAACACAGACAGGTCCAAGGCCGGCCCCCACCCCCAGCGTCAGCAAAGTGACTCATTCCTGGTGACTCCTGCAGCCTCTGCTTCCAAGGCAGCGCCTTGGACTTGCATTAAGTTTTAATTAAAGCCGTTTCGCTGGCCTTGCCCTTGGCTGAACGCAGCTGCAGGCACAGGGCACACAGATACTTAATACTCTGCCTCTCCCTGCTGGAGGCGCGGGCCCAAGGGTGTACCCGTACCCGCCCGAGCCACCCGCGTGCTGGATTAAGTGGGCCCGCAGGCCCCGGGCGGGAGGCTGTGCAATCACTATTCATTGCTCTGGGTTAAGTGTGCCCAGGGGCGCCTGCAGACGGCCTGCCGTGATTAGCAGCTGCTCCTGTGAAGGCTGCCGAGGTCCGCGGAACGTCCCCTGCCCAAGATAGCCTCTGAGTGCCGCCTTAGAGGGCATGCTGCAAGCTTGTTTTTGATTTATTTATTTATTTTGATCTCATTAGCGAGTTAATATTGATTTACAAAATTATGAGATAACAGGGGCATCACTCCACACTGTTCCCTCCGCCAGAGTTCTGTGTCCCCGTTCCTTCCACTAGAAACCACAGTGATTCTCCCAAGGTCGCAGATAGGGGTTGACTGTTTTCTTTTTTTATTTTTTAAACCATCTTTATTTATTTATTTACCGAACAGACAGCCAGAAATCGAGAGGGAAGGGGGAGAGAGACAGAGAGACGCATGCAGCCCTGCTTCACCACTCGTAAAGCTTTCCCCCTGCAGGTGGGGAACAGGGGCTCAAACTGGGACATTGCACTTAACTGGGTATGCCACTACCTGGCCTGGGTTAACCATTATTTCTATCACTATCTATCTATACTTGTATATATTTGCCCATTTTATTTTTGATTTTATTAGATATTTAGTATTGATTTATGAGATTATGAGATAACAGCGGTATAATTCCACACTGCTCCCACCCCCAGAGTTTTGTGTCCTCACTGCCTCCACCTGACGAATATCTGGCGGGGCGATGTTGCTAAGAACTGGCAGCCATGGAACCGGGGTGGAACGGATGGTTCCAGAAATTATCCTCATGGAGGAATATAATTTGGAATCGACCAAGGGGCCATGGCTGGTGCGCCGCTATGTTCCATCGCTGGGGAGCCAGAGACGACCTGAACTGCCCCTGCGGCTACAGACAGATTATGACCCACATAGTCAATGACTGCCTCCTCTCTGGATTCAAAGGAGGTCTCGAAACTTGACATCAGGCTCAACCTGACGCTGTTGATTGGCTACGGAAGAAGGGCAAATGCTAGAAGAAGAAGACTGCCTCCACCGGAAGCTACAGCAGTTCTCCCAAGGCCACAGATACGGGTCAATTGCTATTTCTACAACTATCTGTCTATATTTGCCCTTTCTTTCTCTTTCCATAGTCCCATCTTCTCTTCTTTTCCAAGTCACACCTACACCAATTACTACTTCCGAATGACCTTCCAGTTTCCCTCTTCTCTCTCCGGGTCCTGATGGAGTTGGGGCTCAGAGCCCTCTGGGCATCTTCCCCTGACATTTCTCCCCCTCTGGGAACATGGACCCAAATTCTTTATGGGGAGCAGAAGGTGGGAGTTGTGGCTTCTGTCATTGCTTCTCCGCTGGACATGGGTGTTGGCAGGTGGATCCACACCCCCAGCCTGTGTCTGTTTGTCCCTAGTGGGGCAGGGCTCTGGGGAGGGGAGGCTCCAGGACACATGGGTGAGGCCGTCTGCCCAGGGGAGTCAGGATGGCATCATGGTAGCGTCTGCAGCTTGGTGTCTGAGGCTGTGGATGTCTCAGTGGTAGTCGGTGAGTTCTGTTTCATTCAGTCGTAGATATTTGTTGTTTTTAGGGAGGTGGGCCCCATGGCCACACCTCCCGGAAGGCTCCTTTTTGCCTTCTGCAAGCAGCGTAGTTAATATTAATATTAATTATTATTAATAATAATAATTAAAAATAATAGTTCCCCGTCTTCTCTGACCGAGGTCTCAGGGCATCTCCCGCCTGGTTTATTCTGCCTTCCCAGGTAGCAGGGCTGCTAAGGCAGCTTTGGTCCTCAGCACCTGTCTGCCCTCCTCCAGCTAAGGCACCCCCCTGCCGGCACGCCCCTGGCTGTCAGGAGGAGCAGGGGCGGGGCGGGGGGGGGGGACCTGAAGGCCGGGCCACCTGGGGTCTCCACGCAGCCCCACTCACTTTTTGCTGGGGGCGGGGGTTGCTGGTTGTCATGGCTATGGAGGAGTCTAGGCTGCCCCTGGCCAGGGTCCTTGTGTGTGAGTGCTCTCCTGCCTCAGTCCCCCTCCAAGCCTGGGGGCTTGTCCTGAGGGGCTCTGCTGTTGTGTTGTGTCCTCCCCACGCTCAGACCACCCAGGACACAGGAGAGAACAGCTGGGTGGGGGTGATGGCAGGGGCAGATGGGCTCAGGTCGCCCCCCACACCACCTCTTCCCCACCAGTGCAATAGGGAAGTGACATCACCTCACAGGAGTTTTGGGGGCCCGTGTCTGTGACTCTGTTTCTCAGCTGTGCAGGTCTCAGCACAGAAAGTGCCACCGGCACTGCATTGGAGCGACTGGCAGACAGCATGCCCACAGGAACGCTCTCTGAGCCTTTGCTTTTTAAAAAACTGAAAAAATAATTTTGGTATTATCTCTATATATTTGATAGAGACAGCCAGAAATTGGGAGAGAAAGGAGAGAGAGAGGGAAAGAGACAGAGAGACACCTGCAGCCCTGCTTCACCACTCGTGAAGCTTTCCCCCTGCAGGTGGGGACTGGGGGCTTGAACCTGGGTCCTTGAGCATTGTGATGCGTGCATTTAACCAGGTGCATCACCACCTGGCCCGTTTTTCTTTTTAATTAAAAAAAGAATAAGGGGGAGTGGGCAACACAACTGCTCACTTACATCTGCTGGGTGTGTCGCTGGGTTTGAGCCTGGCTGCTACACACTGAAGGAGGTTTTGAGGCTCTGCTCTCCTTTGCTGCCTCCCTTGGTCTCCCTCCCCCATAAAGTCCTGGAGCAGTGAAGCCCCAGTAGCGACAAGACATTTAAAAAATATTTTATTTATTTTTATAAGGGGTAATGGTTTCCCCCAACCTAGTCCCCTCATCAGACACCAGGACCCCAGTGTCCCTTTGTTTTATCCATTTCCTTCTTTGCTTTGGTGCAACACACCACACCCAGTCCAGGTTTTATCTATTTATTTTTTAAATTTTGCCTCCAGGGTTATTGTTGGAACTCGGTGCCTGCACTACGAATTCACTGCTCCTGGAGGCCATTTCTTTCCATTGTTGTTGTTGCTATTCTTGTTATTGCTATTGCTGTTGTTGTTAGGACAGAGGGAAATGGAGAGAGGAGGGGGAGACAGAGAGGGGGAGAGAAAGACAGACACCTGCACACCTGCTTCACCAATTGTGATGCGACTCCCCTGCAGGTGGGGAGCCGGGGGCTCGAACAGGGATCCTGACGCCGGTCCTTGTGATTCACACCATGTAGGCTTATCCCAGTGTGCTGCCTCCCAGCCTCCTATTTACTCATTTTTAGTGAGAGAGATACAGAGAGAAAGATACACACAGAAAGAGAGATCAGAGCCCTGTTCAGCTCTGGCTTCTAGTGGTGCTGGGGACCTCAGGGCCTCAGCCATGAAAGTCTTTTTGCATAACCATTATGGTATTTCTCCAGCTCCCCCCGCCCCATTTTTTTTTTTAATTGAGAGATCAGACATCACATTCTTTATCATCTGTGGTTCTGGTGACTGAACCCACAACCTCAGGCATGCGGAGCAAGTGTCTACCACTGAGCCATCTCTGGGGGCCTACTCTCGCTTGCTTGAGAGAGCCCCCCCCCCGGGTGCCCACTACACAAGCCCTGTGGTGTGGCCTTGCCAGCTGTGCCTGGGACCCAGCTGCCCCCTGGCCCAGCCTGGCAACAGCTGAGGCAACAGCGTTTCCCTGGTCTGTTGACACTCAGGTCCCAGAACATAAATGATTTTCTTGTCTTAATGAGCAAACACCGACTGCTCGGGCCGCAGCCTCCTGCTGGGGTAATTGCCTCGCCTCTGCTGCGGCAGTGTCTGCTGCCCACCGTTGCTGCCAGGAGGGCAGACCAGCAGGAGAGGCTCCTGCCTCTTTGTCCCGTGGGTCTTGGGACCCTGCCCTGGGAGACGCCCGTGTGCGGGCAGGTGGGCAGGAGTATCAGGAGCCTCTAGGGAGCTCCCAAGCAGGGCTTAAGACTTCTGCTCTCCTTTGGGGATGTCAGGCTCTGAGGCCCCAGGAGCAAGTGTGAGCAGGGCTCTCGGACGCTGAGGGGGAGAGTGACCGGGAGGTCGCAAAGCACCAGGACTCGTGGCAGAGTGTCCAGTGACAAGAACCTCGTTCTTTTGCAAGGCCATCAGTTCCTATCCTGCTGCTCCCCCAAACACTCCTCCTGGGTCTGCACCCTCCTCCCTCCTGAGAGGAGGGAAATGATCTCTCTTTAATAATAATAATAATAAATATTAATTTCTTTATTGGGGGATTAAATACAATAGTAAAATATAATAGTTTATACATGCAAAACATTTCCCAGTTTTCCACATAACAATTCAATCCCCACTAGGTCCTTCTCTGCCATCCTATTCCAGGACCTGAACCCTGCCCCCACCCAGAGTCTTTGACTTTGGTGCAGGACACCAACTCCAGTCCAGGTTCTGCTTAGTGCCTCCCCTTCTGATCTTGTTTTTCAACTTCTGTCCATGAGTGAGATCATCCCATATTCATCCTTCTGTTTCTGGATGATCTCACTTCACAGGATTCCTTCAAACTCCATCTAGGATGAAGTGAAGAAGATGAAGATTCCTTCAAACTTCATCCAGGATGAAGTGAAGAAGTAAAGAAGATTTAATAATCATCGTTTTAATAGCTGAGTAGTATTCCATTGTGTATCTAGACCACAGCTTGCTCAGCCACTCATCTGTTGTTGGACACCTGGGCTGCTTCTAGGTTTTGGCTGTTACAGATTGTGCTGCTGTGAACACAGGTGCACGCAGATCTTTTTGGATGGGTGTGCTGGGTTCCTTCGGATCTATCCCCAGGAGAGGAATTGCAGGGTCACAGGGCAGGTCCACTTCTAGCCTCTGAGAATCTCCAGACTGTTCTCCACAGGGGCTGACCCACTGACATTCCCACCAGCAGGGTAGGAGGGTCTCTTTGTCCCCACAGCCTCTCCAGCATTTTCTGCCGCTACCTTTTCTGTCTTTATTTAATAATATATATTTTTAATTTTTTATTATCCATCAATCAAGATTTATTTAAGATTTTTTATTATCTTTATTTATTTATTGGATAGAGACAGCCAGAAATTGAGAGGGGAGGAAGAGATAGAGAGACAGAGAGACACCTGCAGCTCTGCTTCATCACTCATAAAGCTTTCCCCCCTGCAGGTGGGGACTGGAGTCTCAAACCTGGGTCCTTGCACACTGTGACATGTGCGCTCAGCCAGGTGCGCCACCACCCCACCTGACCTCACCAGTCCCTTTCTCTATTTCCCGTTCTTTTGATTTTTTTCCACTTTCTTTTAAAACACATAATTTATTTTTGGACAGGGACAAAGAGAAGTTGTGAGATAAGGGAGAGACAGAGAGGGAAAGAAAGACACCCGCAGACTCGCTTCACCTCTTGTGAAGCTTTCCCCCTGCAGGTGGGGATTGAGGACTTGAACCTGGGTCCTTGTGCACTGCAATGTGTGCGCCCAACCAGGTGTGTCCACGCCCTGCCCCTCCTATCCTGAGTATGTGAAGCCTTCCTTCAACGCCCTCTAGATTCCTCCGGCCACCAGTCCTAGAGCAAGGACCTCTCCCGGGCCCTCCCCCACTGCCTGCACACTCGTTTTCACTCGGACCCTGATTGGCAGTGTCCCTCTAAAGTGACAGGTGGAGCCAAGGCTGGGACTCCAGTTGTGCCTGGCCCTGGCCAGTCTGGTCTCCCAGGGTGGCACTGCTGGTGGTACCACAGTGCTTTTTCTTTCAGATTTTTAAAAATTATCTTTATTTATTGGGTAGAGGCAGCCAGAAATCAAGAGGAAGGGGGAGATAGAGAGGGGGAGAGACACCTGCAGCCCTGCTGCACCACTCGCAAAGCTTTCCCTCTGCAGGTGGGGGCTGGGGGCTTGAGCCTGGGTCCTTGAGCATTGTCACATGTGTGCTCAACCAGGTGCGCCACCACCCACAGTCCCCAATAATTATCTATTTATTTTATTTGTTACTGGAGTCCTGCTCAGCTCTGGCTTATGGTGGTGCTAGGGACTGAACCTGGGACCTTTGGTGCCTCAGGCATGAAAGGCATTTTCTTTTTCACTTTTTAATATTTATTTATTTATTTATTTTCCATTTTGTTGCCCTTGTTGTTTTTCATTGTTGTTGTAGTTATTGTTGTAGTTATTGATGTTGTTGTTGTTGGATAAGACAGAGAGAAATAGAGAGAGGGGGGAAGACAGAGAGGAGGAGAGAAAGACAGACACCTGCAGACCTGCCTCACCGCCTGTGAAGGGACTCCCCTGCAGGTGGGGAGCCGGGGGCTCGAACCGGGATCCTTAATGCCGGTCCTTGGGCTTTGCGCCACCTGCGCTTAACCCGCTGCGCTACCGCCCGACTCCTACCTTCATTCATCTCAATTGATGTCCTCTTAATGACTCGTGACTGACATCCGTGACTCTTCTGTGTTCCGTAAGTCCTCACTGAATGACGAAGCATAGCCAAGTGCGCCACCACCCGGCCCCTATTTATTATTATTATTAATTTTTTTTTTACCAGAGCACTGCTGAGCTCTGGCTTATGGTGGTGCAGGGAACTGAACCTGGGACTTTGGAGCCTCAGGCATGAGAGACTCTTTGCAGAACCACTATGCTGTCGCCCCCTCCTTCCATTCTCTCATGCACGGGGTAGACACACTGTGTGCCAGGCACCCTGTATGGGGTTTCTCCCCCCAGTGTCAGGGACCCTGTTTTCCTTCTCTCCAGGGTGGGCTGTTGCCAGCCTCCTACTCCTGTGCTGTCATGGCTCTGTCACCTTCCAGCATGCCCGGGAGCCCTTCCCCATGACACTGCCCTCCCTCCCAGGGACCTGCTTCATCTAGTGTCCTTGAAAGTGGCTTCTTCCTGCTGGCCCCTCAGCTGCTCTGGTCCTCCAAGGGGAAGATGCCAGCCTGATGGAGTTGTTCATTGCCCTCAGGACTACCGCCGTCTCATCCAAGACTCCCTGAGAGGCAGGAGGTAGTTGGGGGCTGCAGGCTTGCTGGACGGAGGGGTCCAGGGCTGTGGCTTCCTGTGATGGCTGCATGCCACTCCTCTGGTGCCAATTCAAATGTCCACCTGCCAGACTGGACAGATTTAGGCAGGTGGCTTTGAAAACTGGGCCCCATTAGCTGAAGTGCTCGGAGCGCAGATGAAGGCCCCTGCAATCAGGCACCCAGCTCTGTGATGCTGGTGGTGGGAGCCTAATTACCAGCTCTTTAAATAGCCCAAAGTTGCCGAGGCGAGAAGACAGCTCACGTGACATTTGCTCCAAGCTCTCTTCCTGCTAAAAATATCCCGGCGCAATAATATTTTTCTGGTTGAGCAACGGTCCCTGACCTGGGCTTTTGTGATGCCAGTGGGTGAGGGTTTGGTCCAGAGGCCAAAGGTGGGAGGGGACCCTGGGAGGAGGCTGCTTCCAGAAGGGGGCTGTTTCAGAGGCCTCCAGGGAGCTCCTTCCTTGCTCTGCCTGTGGACTGGGTGGACACTGCTGCTTTAAAAAAAATTATTTTTCTTTTGTTGTCTTTATTGGACAGAGACAGCCAGAAATTGAGAGGGAGGGGGAGATAGAGAGGGAGAGAGACAGAGAGACACCTGCAGCCCTGCTTCACCCCTCGTGAAGCTTTTCCCCTGCAGGTGGGGAGTGGGGACTTGAACCCTGGTCCTTGTGCACTGTGATGTGTGTGCTTAACCAGGTGCGCCCAGCTGGACCCTGCCGCTTCTGCTCTCTGTAGTTGCTGGCCCAGAGGATGGGGCCAGGAGCCTCCATTCCTTCCCACACTCAGCACTGTCTCCGCAGCCCTCCCTCCTCTGGAGACTGTCTCCCCATGGCTCCCCGATTCTTTCCTGGCCCCATCTTGGCTGTGATGTCCATCCTTCAGTTTCTCAGGACAAAAAGACCTCTGCTCTTTAATGTTTTCCCCTTTTTGAGAGAGACAGAGAAATTGAGAGGGAAGGGGGGGGATAGGGAAATAGAAAGAGATAGCTGCATCCCTGCTTCACTGTTTATGAAGCTGCCCTCCTCCCACAGGCAGGGACCAGGGGCTTGAACCCGGGTCTTTGTGGATGTTAATATGTGCACTCAATTCTGTGTGCCACCACCTGGCCCCAAGACCTCTCTGCTCTTGCTGGGATGGTTAGTGTTTGCAGTCTGGGTGGGGTGTGCACTGATGGGAACTAGAGTCCGGCCAGGCGGCGTACCTGGTTGAGCACACATGTTACAGTGCGCAGAGCCCTGGGTTTGAGTCCCTACCTGCAGGGGGAAGCTTTGTGAGTGGTGAAGCAGTGTTGCAGGCGTCTCTGTCTTTCTTTCTTTCTATCTATCTACCTATCTTTTTTTTTTTTTTTTTGCCTCCAGGGTTATCACTGGGGCTCCGTGCCTGCACCACAAATCCACTGCTCCTGGAGGCCATTTTTTCCCCTTTTGTTACCCTGGTTGTTTTACCATTGTTGTGGTTATTATTATTGTTGTTATTGATGTCATTGTTGTTGGATAGGACAGAGAGAAATGGAGAGAGGAATGCTGGGAAATGGAGGGGAAGACAGAGAGGGGGAGAGAAAGACAGACACCTGCAGGCCTGCTTCACCACCTGTGAAGCAACACCCCTGCAGGTGGGGAGCCGGGGGCTCGAACCAGGATCCTCACACCCGTCCTTGCGCTTAGCGCCACCTGTGCTTAACCCGCTGCGCTACTGCCCGACCCCCAGGTGTCTCCGCTTCTATCATCCCGTTTCTTCTCAATTTCTGGTTCTTTCTATCCAATAAATAAGTAAAGATAAAAAAAAATTTAAGAAAAAGAAAGGAGCAAGAAGCTAGAGTCAGTTACTCAAGGCCTCTAGGCCTGGGTCTGTCAAACTCCTGAGAGGCCCCAGTCAGACTCAAGAGAGGCTAAGAGCGAGTCTGGGGGCTGTGGAGCTCTGTGGGGGCTCCGTGCACCCCGGGGCCTGGACTCTGCACACAGTGCTGTGTTGTCCAGCTGGGCTTGCGAGGAAGCAGGTCAGGAATCTGCACTCATATCTCCTACCTTCAGCACATTTGATTTTGCTCTCTTTTAAATATTAAATTTATTTTTTATCAGAGACAGACAGACAGACACCGGAGCTGCTGCTCCAACCAGTGGTCCATTGTATGGACGTCCTCCACTCTGCCAACTGGCTTCAGCAGAACTAAATTTTTTTCGTTTGTTCATTTTAAAAAATTTCTTTATTGGGAGGATTTAATGTTTTACAGTCGACAGTAAATACAGTAGTTTGAACATGCGTGACATTTCTCAGTTTCCCACATAACAATTCAACCCCCACCAGGTCCTTCTCTGCCATCCTGTTCTGTTGTTTTCGCCGGGCTATGTTGTTTTCACTGGGCTGGCTTCACAGGCGGGTAACAGATGACCAGGGACTCATGGTTGACCTGTAGGCAGTATCTCTTTATTCATGCAGGACGCAGCACAATCTAAGCTGAGCTAAGCTAAACTAAAGGTACCGTAAAACTCACAATGCTGTCTTTATATATACTTGCCAAGTAGGGTGGAAACAGGATGTGACATAGAGAGGGTGGAGAGAAAAGTGACTGGTGAAAATCAGAGTGTGACAAGGAGAGGATCAGGGTGTGACAAGGAGAGGGGGTGGAGCAGGCGAGAATTTCTATCACTGAACCACCAATGCCCTGGAGGGAGGGTGGTGCTTGTTAACAACGGTTATGTAAATAGAATGAAGTGGTTTTGTAAATAGAATAGTGTTAAGCAGGGGGGATTTAAACCAAATGAAACAGAAGGGGTCTCATGCATACCAACACTGTTCCAGGACCTGAGCCCCCCACACACCCCAGAGTCTTTCACTGTGCTGCAGTGCACCAACTCCAGTCCAAGTGTTTCCCCTTCTGATCTTGTTTTTCAAATCCTGCCTGTGAGTGAGATCAACCCCACATTCACCCTTCTCTTTCTGGCTGATCTCACTTCACAGGATTCCTTCAAGCTCCATCCAAGACGAGGTGAAGAAGGTGAAGTCACCATTTTTAGTAGCTGAGTAGTATTCCATTGTGTATCTAGACCACAACTTGCTCAGCCACTCATCTGCTGTTGGGACACCTGGCTTGCTTCCAGGTTTTGGCTATTACAGATTGTGCTGCTGTGAACACAGGTGCACACAGATCTTTTTGGATGGGGTGTGTTGGGTTCCTTAGGATCTGTCCCCAGGAGAGGAATTGCAGGGTCACAGGGCAGGTCCACTTCTAGCCTGCTGGGATCAGCGGGACTTAAATCCAAGAGACTGTTCAGACAGTTAGGTGAAGCAAAGGCTTCATCCATGTGAGTAGGTCAGAATAGACCAAGATGACGTCATATCTAGGCCTGCGTCTTACCTGTATGATTTAAACCAGGGGCCAGATTTCATGATGGGGCCCCCAGTGAGTTTGAGGATGAAGAGGATGACCTTGTGAGGCCTCTGACCACTCCTCTTGTGAGATGTGAAGCCCTTTGCTTGGAGACTGGTGCTTTCATTCAGCATCTGCACAGCTGGCTGACGGGCCCCATCAAGAGGCGATACAAACATTCTTGCTAGAGTGCGAACAACGGATAGGTGAGTCTCTCAGGAAGGGCACCCAGCTAGGTCCCTGAAAGTGCAGACCACCCTGGCAAAGGCCTTGTCTTCCTTCCTTCCTTCCTTCCTTCCTTCCTTCCCTCCTCCCTCCTCCCTCCCTTCCTTTCTTCTTTCTTTCTTTCTTTCTTTCTTTCTTTCTTTCTTTCCTTCCTTCCCTCCTCCCTCCCTCCTTCCTTCTTCCATCCTTCCTTCCTTCTTTCCTTCCTTCCATTACTGATGGATCTAGGCCTCACTCTTATTCCATTTCACCACTCAAGTCAATATATATATATATATATATATATATATATATATATATATATATATA
>NW_026648060.1:0-23054 GCF_950295315.1 Erinaceus europaeus | reverse complement strand
CCCTACGCTGCTTGTGAGGGCTCGGTTCTCAACTGCGCCTTGTCGGGATCAAGAGGTAGAGGCGGCGTGAAAGGTAGAGCCTTGTCGGTGGGACAGGTCAACACGCTTTAAAAGGCACGTGTGTGTCTCCTCGTTCCATGAGGATACAGGAAAGGCGGACAGCATGTCGACTTCCAGATGCTGAAACTGTTGGGTTTTTTTTTTTTTTGGGGGGGGGGGAGAGGGCAGCTAGACCTCAAATCCCTCTCTCCATTGTTACCGGTCATCTCCATCAGGAACGACACAAGAGACCCCTTTGTGGGCCCCCAGAGGACCTTGCCCTCAACTTGGAGCAACAATGGTAGAGAATGTTCCATCCTCCAAAGGGAGGCTGGACAACATACTCTATGCTACACTTGAGGAAGATGGTCCTGATATTGGGGCAGCTTGGAACGTTCCTACTCATGACCACAGAATGTGAGCTCAGATCTACAGGGATGCAGAGGTCACACAGGCTCCTAAGCTGAATATGGGCCCCAGATCACATCAAATCGGTGGAATTTACAGTCAACAATATTTATACACCTTTCCCATATTAGGGAGCTACTCTCTTCCCTGATCCAGCTTTCTGTCCCTTTTTCCAGCCACGACATCATCTCCCCAGACAATAACTAGGATCCACCTGCATATCAGATGTCAGGCTCAGAGGAAAAAAAAAAAAAAACTAGTATAGCTATGTTGTTTTCGACGGGTTATGTTGTTTTCACCGGGCTGGCTTCACGGGCGGGTAACAGACGACCAGGGACTCATGGCTGGGTTGTACGCAGTATCTCTTTATTCATGCAGGACGCAGCACAATCTAAGACGAGCTAAGCTAAACTCAAGGTACTCTAAAACTCACAATGCTTTCTGTATATATACTTGCCAAGTAGGGTGGAAACAGGATGTGACATAGAGAGGGTGGAGAGAAAAGTGACTGGCGAAAATCAGAGTGTGACAAGGAGGGGGTGGAGCAGGCGAGAATCCTATCACTGAACCACAATGCCCTGGAGGGAGGGTGGTGCTTGTTAACAGTGGTTATGTAAATAGAATGAAGTGGTTATGTAAATAGAATAGTGTTAAGCAGGGGGGATTTAAACCAAATGAAACAGAAGGGGTCTCATGCATACCAACATAGCTACAGGCCCTCTGGAATATAACTAACATATGCCTACTAGCTGTCTACAATACGGAGACACACAACCCCCATCTGCACTGTTCCAGCCTTTAGGTCCATGATTGGTCAACAGTTTATTTGGCTTTGTATGTTAACTCTCTTTTCAGCCACCAGGTTCCAGATGCCACCATGATGCCAACCAGATTTCCCTGGACAGACGACCCCACCAATGTGTCCTGGAGCTCCACTTCCCCAGAGCCCTGCCCCACTAGGGAAAGAGAGAGACAGGCTGGGAGTGTGGATCCACCTGCCAACACCCATGTTCAGCAGGGAAGCAATGGCAGAAGCCAGACCTTCCACCTTCTGCATCCCACAATGACCCTGGGTCCATGCTCCCAGAGGGATAAAGAATAGGAAAGCTGTCAGGGGAGAAGATGGGATACAGAGTTCTGTATGTGGTGGGAATTGTGTGGAGTTGTACCCCTCTTATCCTATGGTTTAGTCAGTGTTTCTTTTTTATAAATAAAAAAAATAAAAATAAATTTAAAAAAAGAAGAAAAAAATTTAACCGCCAAGATGCCCTCAAAGCATATGAACTCCAACAGTCTTTACTTGCCAATTAGTGTTCAAGTCTCTTGCCTGCTGTTAGGTCTGTGACGAGGAAGGTCTGAAGCGCCAGCAGGTCACCAGCCCATCTCTGCCATCCACTCTCTCATCGTTCAGTCAGTGAGTGGTTAACAGTCTAAACGTAGAATGTGCTGCATCTGCTGGTGGGAGTGTCAGTGGTCCAGCCCCTGTGGAGAGCAGTCTGGAGACTCTCAGAAGGCTAGAAGTGCACCTGCCCTGTGACCCTGCAGTTCCTCTCGTGGAGAAAGATCCTAAGGAAGCCAACATATCCATCCAGAAAGATCTGCGTGCACCTGTGTTCATAGCAGCACAATGTGTAACAGCCAAAACCTGGAAGCAGCCCAGGTGTCCAACAACAGATGAGTGGCTGAGCAAGTTGTGGTCTAAAACACAATGGAATACTACTCAGCTATTTTTTTTTTAAATATTTTGTTAATGATAAAGACAGGTGGAGAAAGAGAAAGAACCAGACATCACTGTGGTACATGTGATGCTGGGTATTGAACTCAGGACCTCCTGCTTGACAGTCCAGTGCTTTATCCACTGTGCCACCTCCTGGACCACTCACTACTCAGCTATTAAAAATGGTGATTTCACCATCTTCACCTCAACTTAGATGGAGCTTAAAGGAATCCTGTGAAGTGAGATCAGCCAGAAACAGAAGGATGAAGATGGGATGATCTCACTCACGGACAGAAGTTGAAAAACAAGATCAGAAGGGAAAACACTCAGCAGAAATTGGACAGGAGTTGGTGTACTGCAGCAAAGTAAAGGACTCGGGGGGAGTGAGGAGGGTCCAGGTCGTGGAACAGGATGGCAGAGGAGGACCTACTGGGGGTTGATTGTTATGTGGAAAACTGGGAAATGTTGTGTGTGTACAAACTGTTGCATTTTACTGTCAATTGTAAACCATCAAGCCCTCAATAAAGAAAGAAAAAAATGTGCTGTCAACATTCTTTCTGTCCTATCAGGTGCTCTGTTTCATATGAAATATGTGATTTTTAAAATATCTACTTAGTATTTACTTATTTATGCCACAGGACAGAAGAGATGGGGAGGTAGAGAAGGAGAAAGAAGAGGTATCGGTAGCACTCTTCCACTGCCAGGCAGCTCCCCGCTGCAGGTGGGGAACAGGGGCTTGACCTCTGGCCCTTGCACGTGATAATGTGTGCACTCAAAAATGTTTTTTTTTAATTTATATACTTTACTGAGAGAGATACAGAGAGAGAGAAAGAGACCAGAGCCCTGCTCAGCTCTAGCTTATGGTGATGCTGAGCATTGAGCCTGGGACCTCAAAGCCTCAGGCAGGAAAGTTGTGTGAGATGCATATGTTTAAAAATAAATAAATAGGGAGTCGGGCGGTAGCGCAGAAGGTTAAGCGCAAGTGGCGCCAAGCGCAAGGACCAGCATAGGGATCCCGGTACGAGCCCTGGCTCCCCACCTGCAGAGGAGTCGCTTCACACAGCACACACACTCACTCACACACACACTCACACACACTCACACAGACACACACACTCACACACTCACACTCACACACACACACACACACACACTCAAACACACTCACACAGACGCACACACTCACACACACACACTCACACACACACACACACTCACACACACACACACTCACACACTCACACTCACATACACTCACACAGACGCACACACTCACTCACACAGACACACACACTCACACACACACACACACTCACAAACACACTCAAACACACTCACACACACACACACTCACACACACTCAAACACACTCACACAGACGCACACACTCACACACACAGTCACACACACACTCAAACACACTCACACACACTCACACACACACTCACACACTCACACACACACTCACACACTCACACACACACACTCACACACACTCTCACACACTCACACACACTCTCACACACTCACACACACACACACTCACACACACTCACACACTCACACACACAATCACACACACACTCACACTCACACAGACACACTCACTCACACACTCACACTCAGACACACACATACTCACACACACACACTCACACACACACAGACACACTCACACAGACACACACACTCACACACGCCTGACAAACCACCACTAATGACAAGCTCACAGAATTACAGAATTTCAGTTACTAATGGCCCTTGACATTACCACATCCAAACCCAATTCCAGCCATGGAGTTCTCAGAACAACAGCCCAGAGACCAAGTAGGTGCCCAGGGCCAGGCACACGCCTCACCTGAGGGCCCTCCACAACCACAGTTTACCTGAGAACCACCCGCACCTCACCTGAGACCCCCTCAATTCACCTGAGACGCCCACACCTCACCTGAGACCCCCACACCTCACCTGAGACGCCCTCAATTCACCTGAGACCCCCAAACCTCACCTGAGACCTCCACACCTCACCTGAGACCCCCACACCTCACCTGAGACCCCCACACTTCACCTGAGACCCCAACACCTCACCTGAGACCCCCTCACTTCACCTGAGACCCCCTCACCTCACCTGAGACCCCCACACCTCACCTGACACCCCCACACCTCACCTGACACCCCCTCACCTCACCTGAAACCCCCACACCTCACCTGAGACACCCCACACTTCACCTAAAACCCCTCACCTCACCTGAGAACCCAACACCTCACCTGAGACCCCCTCACCTCACCTGAGACCCCTCACCTCACCTGAAACCCCCACACCTCACATGAGACCCCCCACACCTCACCTAAGGAACCCCTCACCTCACCTGAGACCCCCTATACCTCACCTAAGAACCCCCTTCACTTTACCTGAGACCCCCACACCTTACCTGAGACCCCCTCACCTCACCTGAGACCCCCTCACCTCACCTGAGACCCTCTCACCTTACCTGAGACCCCCACACCACACCTAAGGACCCCACACCTGAGACCCCCTCACCTCACCTGAGACCCCCTCATCTCACCTTAGACCCTCTCACCTCACCTAAGAATCCCCCACACCTCACCTGAGACCCCCTCACCTAGGAACCTCCTTCACTTCACCTGAGACCCCCACACCTTACCTAAGACCCCCTCACCTCACCTGAGACCCCTTCACCTCACCTGAGACCCTCTCACCTAACCTGAGACCCCCTCACCTCACCTGAGACCCCCACACCTCACCTGAGACCCCTTCACCTCACCTGAGACCCTCTCACCTCACCTGAGACCCCCTCACCTCACCTAAGAACCCCCTTCACTTCACCTGAGACCCCCACACCTTACCTGAGACCCCAACACCTCATCTGAGACCTCCTCACCTCACCTGAGACCCCCACACCTCATCTGAGACCCCCTCAGCTCACCTGAGACCCCGTCACCTCACCTGAGACCCCCTCACCTCACCTGAGACCCCCTCACCTCACCTGAGACCCCCTCACCTCACCTGAGACCCCCAACACCTCACCTAAGGAACCCCTCACCTCACCTGAGACCCCCTCACCTCACCTGAGACCCCCACACCTCACCTGAGACCCCATCACCTCACCTGAGACCCCCAACACCTCACCTAAGGAACCCCTCACCTCACCTGAGACCCCCTCACCTCACCTGAGACCCCCTCACCTCACCTGAGACCCCCACACCTCACCTGAGACCCCCCTCACCTCACCTGAGACCCCCACACCTCACCTGAGACCCCCCTCACCTCACCTGAGACCCCCACACCTCCCCTGAGACCCCTTCACCTCCCCTGAGACCCCTTCACCTCACCTGAGACCCTCTCACCTCACCTGAGACCCCCTCACCTCACCTGAGACCCCCACACCTCACCTGAGACCCCCCTCACCTCACCTGAGACCCTCTCACCTCACCTGAGACCCCCAAACCTCACCTGAGACCCCCTCACCTCACCTGAGACCCCCAAACCTCATCTGAGACCCCCCTCACCTCACCTGAGACCCCCACACCTCACCTGAGACCCCCCTCACCTCACCTGAGACCCCCACACCTCCCCTGAGACCCCTTCACCTCCCCTGAGACCCCTTCACCTCACCTGAGACCCTCTCACCTCACCTGAGACCCCCTCACCTCACCTGAGACCCCCACATCTCACCTGAGACCCCCCTCACCTCACCTGAGACCCCACACCTCACCTGAGACCCCCTCACCTCCCCTGAGAGCCCCTCATCTCACTTTAGACTTCACACCCACCTGAGACCCCACACTCCTCAGGGCTGGTCCCCACGTGGCACCCGGCACCCTTTCACCTTCACCTGGAGCAGCAGGCTTCGGGCAGGAGCACCCCTCTCTCTTCTGGGGGGTCAGCATAAGAGCTCAGAGGCCAGAGACCCCGTCCCCCCACCTCCGGCAGCCAGGCTCCCTCAGGGCAAGGAGTCTCCTCTCCTCCCTTCTTCCTCTTTCCTAAGACGCCTTCCCTTCCGTCCCAGACACTTTTTCCTTTCATTTCACGCCAGGAGTGTGGGATCGCCCTCAGACTCCGGCCACTTCCTGCAGCAGCCTTTCCAGAAGCCTGGCTTCCTGTCTCCACAAGAAACACCTTTCCCGACTCCGACGGCCCTCTTACTTGCCGTCCACCCCCTCCCTACACTCCCTGCCGGGCGCCGAGTCCAGGACCCCACAGAACCCCGGGAAAAGCCAGAGCCCGGCCCACCCCATGGCTGGCCCACTGCCCTCAGTCAAGCCAAAGTGACAGGGCGCCTGCTGCCCCCCCAGCTCGTCTGAAGCTGCCTTTTCCTTCCTTCCTTCCTTCCTTCCTTCCTTCCTTCCTTCCTTCCTTCCTTCCTTTCCCCCCCTCCCTCTCTCTCTCTCTCTCTCTTTCCCCTCCAGGGTTATCACTGGGGCTCAGTGCTGGTACTACGAATCCACTGCTACTGGTGGCCATTTTTCCATTTTGATTGGATAGGACAGAGGGAAACTGAGAGAGGAGGGGAAGACAGAGATGGAGAGAGACAGAGAGGCACCTGCAGACCTGCTTTGTCGCTTGTGAAGTTTCCCCCTGCAGGTGGGAAGCTGGAGGCTTGAACCCAGATCCTAAGAGGATCTCTGTGCTTAGTACTCTGTGAGCTTAACCAGGTGCACCTCTGCCCAACCCCCTGAAGTGGCCTTTCTCTACCAAGCTCAGGCAGCTGTGAGACACCAGCCGAAGGGAACAAAGAGAGAAGTGAGGCCACCAGGTTGCAGGAGCTTCCATGACACCACCCTGACTTCCCTGGGCAGACGGCCTCCCCCGTGTGTCCTGGAGCCTCCCCTCCCCAGAGCCCTGCCCCACCAGGGACAGACAGACACAGGCTGGGGGTGTGGGTCCACCTGCCAACACCCATGTCCAGCGGAGAAGCAGTGACAGAAGCCAGAACTCCCACCTTCTGCTCCCCATAGAGAATTTGGGTCCCTGCTCCCAGAGGGACAAAGAACAGGGAAGCTTCTGGGGCCAGGCAGTAGTACAGCAGGTTAAACGCACATGGCGAGAAGCACAAGGACCCACACAAGGATCCCGGTTCGAGCCTCCAGCTCCCCACCTGCAGGGGGCTCGCTTCACAAGCAGTGACGCAGGTCTGCAGGAGTCTCTTTCTCTCCCCGTCTGTCTTCCCCTCCTTTCTTGATTTCTCTCTGTCCTATCCAGCAACAACCACAATAACAACAAGGGCAACAAAATGGAAAAAAAAAAATAGCCTCCAGGAGCAGTGGATTTGTAGTGTAGGCACTGAGCCCAGCAATAACCCTGGAGGCAAAAAATTAAAAAATGGGGGGGGGGGGAAAAAAAGACTAGAGAAACTTCTAGGTGGGGTGGGGGATGGGATACGGAACTCTGGTGATGGAAATTGTACGGAATTGTACTCCTCTTATCCCACAATCTTGTCAGTCATTACTAAATCACTAAAAGAAGAAAGACGAGGAGGAGAAGAAGGAGAAGAAGAGAGAAAATAGGCAAATATATATATATATATATATATATATATATATATATATATATATATATATATAAATACAGTTATAGAAATACTAGTCAGTCCATATCTGTGACCTTGGGAGAACCACTGCATTTTCCAATGGAGGGAATGGGGACACAGAACTCTGGGGGTGGGAACGGGGTGGAATTAGACCTCTGTGATCTCATAGTTTTTAAATCCATATTAAATCACTAATTAAATAAAATAGTAAAAGCAAAAAGTCAGCCAGCATGCATGTGAAAATGTATGAGTGTGAAACAAGGAGCGAAAACAAAGCTCTAGAAGAGGGAGGGGAGGGAGAGAAGGGAAGCGCTTCAGTCTGAGTGGCTGAAAGAACACAGAAGTGACAAAACACAGGAAGCCCCCTTGTCCTCTGAGGTGAGCAGTCTGTTGGAGAATGTCACTCCCAGTGCCCTCAAAGGCTGTGGCAGTCACAGAGCCTCCACCCAGGAGGACAGTGTCCTCTCCCACCCTCATCACCGGCTCCCCAAGAAGCCTGCACCTAGAGGAAGTAGAGCCTGGCAGAAAGGACCCAGAGCAACATGGCAGCCCTGTCACCCCTGCCAGCCAGCGAGCGAGCGCCTGGCTGAGAAGGTCTGCGGGGTGAAGGCTGGCTTAGGGCACGGAAAGCGCTTTCCAAAAAGCCAGTAACTAGGAAGGAAGTCGCCGTTAAAATAAAACCCAGGGTGGACGCGGAGGAAATAATATTAAGTGATAAGACAAAGAAAAAATGTCAACGTCACATCAGAACACAGGAAAAGCAGCAGGGGCGGCGGGGAGAGCATGGCAGAGAGAGACCCCGCGGGGCCTCTCCAAGCAGGGAGGGGTCAGACGGCTCAGGTGCCAGGTGGGGTGGCCCTGCCCCCACAAAGGTGTCCTCACTCCTCTGGGTGGGGAGAGGACCTGGCATCCCCAAAGGTCCTTTCTGTCCTCCATATCTTCCCAGAAAGAACAAAATGAGGAATGGGTGGGTGGATGGATGGATGGGTGGGTGGGTGGATGGATGGGTGGATGGATGGATGGATGGATGGATGGATGGATGGATGGATGGGTGGATGGGTGGATGGATGGATGGGTGGATGGGTGGATGGGTGGGTGGGTGGATGGGTGGATGGGTGGATGGGTGGATGGGTGGATGGGTGGATGGATGGATGGATGGATGGATGGATGGGTGGATGGGTGGATGGGTGGATGGGTGGATGGATGGGTGGATGGGTGGATGGGTGGATGGGTGGATGGGTGGATGGGTGGATGGGTGGATGGGTGGGTGGGTGGGTGGGTGGATGGGTGGGTGGGTGGGTGGGTGGGTGGATGGGTGGATGGGTGGATGGGTGGATGGGTGGATGGGTGGATGGGTGGATGGGTGGATGGGTGGATGGGTGGATGGATGGATGGATGGGTGGATGGATGGATGGGTGGATGGATGGGTGGGTGGGTGGATGGGTGGATGGGTGGATGGGTGGATGGGTGGATGGATGGATGGATGGGTGGGTGGGTGGGTGGATGGGTGGATGGGTGGATGGATGGGTGGATGGGTGGATGGGTGGGTGGGTGGATGGATGGATGGATGGATGGGTGGATGGATGGGTGGATGGATGGATGGATGGATGGATGGATGGATGGATGGAGAAATCAAATGGAAATGGATGGATGGACAGATGGATGGGAGCAAAGGAAACAGCATGATGGTTCTGCAAAAAGTCTTTTAAAAGATCTTATCATTTATTCATGAGAAAGACGGGAGGAGGAGAGAGAGAGAGGACCAGACGTCACTCTGGCACATGTGCTGCCGGGGATCAGACTCAGGCCCTCAGGCTTGAGAGTCCAGAGCCTTGTCACTGCGCCACCTCCCGGACCACTTTTTTTTTTTTCCAGTGAATCACCAGCTTTTGGGAAGGAGAGGTTCTGAACCTGAAAACTCTGTCTGTCTGTCTGTCTGTCTGTCTGTCTCAGAGTCCACAGGCAGAGCCACTCCTCCAGCCTGACAGCCAAAAGACTTTTCTACCTGAGGCTCTGACATCCTAGGCTCAATCCCCAGCACTACCACCAGTCAGA
Organism: Erinaceus europaeus; assembly: GCF_950295315.1. Lineage (NCBI taxonomy): Eukaryota > Metazoa > Chordata > Mammalia > Eulipotyphla > Erinaceidae > Erinaceus > Erinaceus europaeus. The sequence continues at coordinate 13,283 of NW_026648060.1, read as the reverse complement.
GCTGAGCAGGACTCGAGAGAAAACAGAAAGAAATGAGAGAGAGAAAGGAAGAAAGAGAGGGAGGGAGATAGAGCAAGGGAGAGATGCAAATAAATGAACAGATGAATGGAAAGTGAATGAATAAATGAGTGGATGTGTTAATGAATGAATAAAGGGATAAATAAAACAGAAAGGGATGGCTGCGTGAACGGCTAGACAGATGAACACATAAGATTAGCAGAAGAGAGAGCACGGGGGTTCTACAGAAAGACTTGTGTGTCCTGAGGCTCTGAAGTCCCGAGTTCAATCCCCAGCACCACCATCAACCAGAGCTGAGCAGAAAGTAAAAAGAGATGTAGATAGAAAGAAAGAAAGAAAGAGAGAGAGAGAGAGAGAGAGAAGGAAAGAAAGAAAGAAAGAAAGAAAGAGGGAGAGAGAAAGAAAGGACAAAAGGGAGAGAAAAAGTAAGAAAGGGAGGGAGGAAGAGAGAGATGCAAATAAATGAACAGATGAGTAGGTGAAGACATGGACAATGGATGGATGGATGGATGGATGGATGGATGGATGGATGGATGGATGGCTGGATGGATGGGTGGGTGGGTGGGTGGATGGGTGGATGGGTGGATGGGTGGATAGGTGGACAGACAGACGGATGGATGGATGGACAGAGCAACAAGTCAATGAGCAGATGTCTGGGTGGACACACAGCTGGGCAGGTGAAGACCCACGTGAGCTCCCTGCCCTGCTCCTGACACACCTGGACCCTGGGACAGGCCTCGGGCCTGTCAGGGAGTGGACGGCAGCACCCTTCCCGGGACGGCGCCCCACCAAGCAGGGGTGGCTCCCACAGCCGGGCAGAGGGCCAGAGCTGGACAATGGCCACCGTCCTCAGCCGGCCACCCGGCTCGGGGATTTTCCACGTCGGGCCGCGTGTGACGTCGGCGGCCAGCAGATAAGCCCAGGGGGCGGGGAGCCGTGGGGAGGAAGCGCTTTTTATTTTTTTAATATTCATGGTTTGACATTTTGGGATCATGTGTGGGAGGAGTAAGTGGGAAGCCAGAGGAAGACAGAAATCAAGTGAGCAGACTCGGGCCTGAAAAACAAAACTCTGAGCTCAATGGGGACACATGCTCACACACACACACACATGCTCACACACGCTCACACACATGCAGTGTCTCTCACACACTCACACATGCAGTGCCTCTCACACACTCACATATGCAGTGCTTCTCACACGCTCACACACACCCACACACACTCACACATGCAGTGCCTCTCACACACTCACATATGCAGTGCTTCTCACATGCTCACACACATGCAGTGCCTCTCACACACTCACACATACCCACACACATGCAGTGTCTCTCACACACTCACACATGCAGTGCTTCTCACACGCTCACACACATGCAGTGCTTCTCACATGCTCCCACACATACTCACACATGCAGTGCCTTTCACACACTCACACATGCACACATGCTCACACACACTCACACATGCTCACACACATGCAGTGCCTCTCACACGCTCACACATGCACACATGCTCACACGTGCTCACACACATGCAGTGTCTCACACACACATGCACACATGCTCATGCTCACACTCACACACATGCAGTGCCTCTCACACGTTCACACACTCTCACACATGCAGTGTCTCTCACACTCACACATGCAGTGCCTCTCTCACACACACACACACTCACACGTGCTCACACACATGCAGTGTCTCACACTCACACATGCTCACACACACTCACACACATGCAGTGTCTCACACACACATGCACACATGCTCACACATGCTCACACACACCCACACACGCTCACACACATGCAGTGTCTCACACGCACATGCACACATGCTCACACACACTCACACACGCTCACACACATGCAGTGTCTCACACGCACATGCACACATGCTCACACATGCTCACACACACCCACACACACCCACACATGCTCACACACATGCTCACACATGCTCACACCCACACATGCTCACACACGTGCAGTATCTCACACTCACACATGTTCACACACTCACACACATGCAGTATCTCACACACATGCACACATGCTCATACATGCTCACACACACCCACACACGCTCACACACATGCAGTGTCTCACACACACATGCACACATACTAACACCCACTCACACATGTGCAGTATCTCACACTCACACATGTTCACACACTCACACGCGTGCAGTGTCTCTCACACACTCACATGTTCGCACACTCACACACATGCAGTCTCTCACACAAGTGCAGTGTCTCTCACACACTTTCACACACACACTTCTCTCTCAATACTCACACTCACACTCACACATGCTCTTTCACACACACATTCTCTCACACACACACGTTCTTTCACACACACTCACACACACTCTTTTACACACGCATGCATGCAAACACACACACACACACACACACACGCCGGGGACAGTGTTTCTGGAACACCGGCTGTGGCACACGCAGGACTGGGCCTCTGCTGGCTGGCGCCCACTGTCTCTCTGCCATCAGACCGTGCGGTCACAGCGCCGGCCCCGGCCAGCAAGCACCACAGTGCCCGCGCTCTTCCACGTGGGTCGACTGTCAACGACGGCACTTCTTCTCTTTCGGGTTGATACGCGTCTTTCTTAATATCGGCTTAATATCTGGGAGGTGCACAGACCCCAGAGCCCTGCTCGCTCTGGCTCACAGGGGTGCTGGTGACTGAACCTGGGTCCTCAGGGCCTCGGGCAGGAGAGCCCTTTGCAGAACCACCGTGCCGTCTGCCCTGTCCCAAGCTCCTGTTGCGATTGCCAGCGGCTCTTTGCGGGAGCACCGACCACCTCAGGAGCTCCTCTGTGAGCCCGTCTGCTCTGCGCGGCAGCCCCCTCCCAGTAGAGGCGGGTCCTGAGGGCACAAGTGTGGTTGGCAGCCGCCTCTGAGCTGGGCACAGTCCCGCCAGGACAAAGGGAGCGCCTGTGCCTCGCCCAGCTGTCCACACAGGGGCGCGGGACTCATGGAGGCCCCCAGCTCCCGCAGGGGACAGGCCTCCTGTTCTCTTCTTTTGCCACCAGAGTTATCGCCAGGGGCCCAGGGCTCAGTGCCTGCGCTACGGATCCACTGCTCCTGTGGCCTTATTGTTTTCCTTTTTTTTTTTTTCCCTATATGTTGAGACAGAGACAAACTGAGAGCAGAGGGAAAGACAGAGAGGGAGAGAGGCAGAGAGACGCCTACAGACCTGCTTCGCCGCTTGTGAAGGGACCCTCCCCCTGCCGCCCCGCAGGTGGGGAGCCAGGGACTGGAACCGGGATCCTCGCGGGTCCTTGGGCTTCATATTCTGTGCGCTTAGCCCAGTGCCCCACCGCCCAGCCCCCACCTCCTGGTTTTTTAAAGAGGGAGCTGTCCTGGCCCTGTGGCGTTTCTAGCAGGCAACTCTTTGCTCTCAGCCATTTCTGGGGGCTCCTCCTCTGAGCCAGGCCCCCTGGGTGTTTCTGGTGTGAATATCCAAGCACCCCCAGAGTTTGGAGCTTCAGAGGGGCTTGAAAGACAACAGCAAGGAAGGCAGAGAGAAGGGGCCTGAGGAAGGAGGTTTACAAGATTTATAAGAAAACTCTGAGGTGGTCCGGGAGGTGGCACGGTGGATAAAGCATCGGACTCTCAAGCATGAGGTCCTGAGTTCAATGCCCGGCAGCACTTGTACCAGAGTGATGTCTGGTTCTCTCTCTCTCCTCCTGCGTTTCTAATGAATAAATAAAATCTTTAAATAAAAAAAAAAAAGAAAACTCTGAGGAAGATGTGCAGAGTCACAAAAAGGTTTCTCTTCAGGGGCTGGGTGGTGGCCCACCTGATTAAGTGCACACAGACCCCGGTTCAAGCCCCCAGCCCCCACCTGCAAGGGGAAGGCTTCACGAGTGTGAAGCGGGGCTGCAGGTATCTCCCTGTCTCTCTCCCTCTCTATCTGGCTGTCTCTATCCAATAAAAAAATAGAGATAATTTTAAAGGTTTCTCTTCAACCTTGAGTCAGATCTATGAAGTAAATAATTCATTGTATTTATAGACATTCCTCATGTTTGGGAGCTGCTCTCGGCCCTGATCCAGCTTTCTAGTCCTGTTCCCAACTCTGACACCATCTCCCCAGACAGTACCTTTAGTCTACCTGCATGTCGGCTGTCAAACTCTGGCAAAAATACTAAAGTCATGGGCCCCTTGGAACACACCTAAAAGAGACTCCTGGCTTCTTCCCACATGAAGACCCTTAATTTCACCTGCTCTATTCCTACTTTTGGGTTCCTATTCATTAAACACTTTGTCCTGCTTTGTATCTTACCACCTTTCAGCCACCAAGTCACAGATGCTGCCATGACACCACCCTGACCTCCCTGGGCAGACGCCCTCACCATGTGTCCTGGAGCCTCCCCTCCCCAGAGCCCTGCCCCACTAGGGACAGACAGACACAGGCTGGGGGTGTGGATCCACCTGTCAACACCCATGTCCAGCAGGGAAGCAATGACAGAAGCCAGAACTCCCACCTTCTGCTCCCCATTAAAAAAAAAAAAAATCTGATCCATACCACCAAAAGGGAAGAAATGTTAGGGAAAGGTGACCAGAGATATCTCAACCCCAATTCCACCAGGACTCTGAGAGAGAAGAGAAACAACGGGGGGGAGAGGGAGGACATTCAGAAGTAGTAACAGGTGTAGGTGTGACTTAGAAAGGAGAAGGAGGCAGAGCCAGAGGGAAAAATAGGTAAATCCATAAAAACAGCTATAGTTCTAGAAATAAGAGTCAACCCCTATCTGTGACCTTGGGAGAACCACTGCAGGGAATGGGGACACAGAGTTCTGGTGGCAGGAATGGCGGGAATTATTCCCCTGTGATCTTATAATTTGTAAATCAGTATTAAATCACTAATTTAAAAAAAAGCAAAAGCAAAAAAAAGGCTTCTATTCATGGAGAGTAACGAACTAGCCTTTTCTCTGAAGATGTCTGCAGCCTGCGTTTTTCAGGCTAGTAAAGGAAGGGCCTCATCCCTCCACCTTTTTATTTTTTCGGAGCGTTTCTCTACATCAACTTAAACACAGGATGCCGTTCGAACAGAGCCTAGAGGTGCAGCAAAAGGCCTTGTGAAACGTTACTTTGTGCCAGGCGATAACCTTGCTGTCCAGAACTTTCCACGTATAAGCTGGCTTCTCATGCCTGCAAGGAGAAGGCACTCCCTAAGCATGACAGAATCCCTTCTGTCCTCAGGCCTGTGTGTCTATCTTGTTCCGCTATGTGGGTTCAAGGACCTAGCAGCCTGAGTGCTGTATTCTTCTAATTGCCTGCATCTTATAACCAGACCTTTAGTCAGCCTTAAAAGGAACAGATGATAGATTTAATCAGGAAGAGCAGAAAGCTTTCACCTAAAAAGGCGTGACAGCTGAGGAGAAAGGTGCAGCTCACCCAGGAGCACATACCTCACGGCGGAGGCCCTGGGTTCGAGAGCTGATACCACCTGGGAGCTCTCTGGACAGCACCGGGAGGGGCTCCCTGTGTGCTGAAGCCATGCTATGGTGTTTCTGTCTCTCGCTCTTCTCTCTCGTTCTCTCGCTCCTTAACTTCATTTTATTTGATAGAACAGAGAGAAATTGGGAGGAAAGGGAGGCGGGGGGGGGCCTTCAGCCCTGCAGGTGAGGACTGGGAGCTTGAACCGGGGGCCTTGCATGTGGTGATATGTTCCCTTGACCAGATGCGCCACTGTCTGGCCCCTCTCCCTCTTTCTTTAGATGAGAGGTGAAAACACAGGACCAGCGACTGCTCAGTTAAACTGTGTGTGTTCAACGCCCGGTGCAAGAAAACTAACAAGAACGTGAGAAGAGAAAACAGCAGAGCATTGAGTAACCATCTGGGCTTGGACAAAGAGAGAGAGATTACAGTGCACAAGGACCTGGGTTCAAGTCCCTGCTCAGCACCTGCAGGGAGAAAGCTTCGCGAGTGGTGAAGCAGGGCTGCGGGTGTCTCTTCCTTTCTATCCCCCCTCCTCTCAATTTCTCTCCGTCTGTCTGCCTCTGCCTCTCTCTCTCTCTCTCTCTCTCTCTCTCTCGTAATAAATTAAAATATTTGAAAAAATAAAGGTGAAAGAAAAGGAGAAATGGAGTTTGCGTGGCCCTGACCTCCAGAATGCGCCAGCCCTCCTGGGTGATGGTGTGGGAGCCGCCAGGATGTCCACACTCTGACACCATGGATGGAGGGTCACCCTCAAGGTCCCAGCTGCACCAGAAGCAGGGAGGCCTCCTCCCCACCCACCCCCCACATCTGTGCAAATGGCGCCTCTCCTAGCACGCACTCAGTGTCAGCAACCATAGGGCCGCACGCTCCCTCTGCGCAGGGAGGTGGGTAACGCCAGAAGCCCCCCTCAGTGCTTCTGAGGGAAACCAAGAGGGGGTGACTCTAACCATCCTGCCTTCCTGCCCTGACCTCCCATTGTCTGGCCCCCTGAGGGGCTCAAGGCTCAGGCCTGGGGTCAGCACAGCCTGGAACCCTGGTCACTGGAGCCAGGTATCAGTATAACTGGATCACATGGGGGATGGATGGATGGATGGATGGATGGATGGATGGATGGATGGATGGATGGATGGATGGAAAGATGAGTAAATAGATGGAGGACTGGATGGATGGATGGATGGATGGATGGATGGATGGATGGATGGATAGATGGATAAGTGGATTGATGGAAGGATAGATGGATGGATGGATGGACAGATGAGTGGATGGACAGATGGGTGGATGGATGTATGGATGAGTGGATGGGTGGATGGATGGATGGATGGATGGATGGATGGATGGATGGATGGATGAGTAGATAGATGGAGGAATGAATGGATGGATGGATGGATGGATGGATGGATGAGTGGATGGATGGATGGATGGATGGAAGGAAGGAAGGAAGGATGGATGGATGGAAAGATGAGTAGATAGATGGAGGAATGGATGGATGGATGGATGGATGGATGGATGGATGAGTGGATGGATGGAAGGAAGGAAGGAAGGAAGGAAGGAAGGAAGGAAGGAAGGAAGGAAGGATGGATGGATGGATGAGTGGATGGATGGATGGATGGATGGATGGATGGATGGATGGATAGATGAGTGGATGGACAGATGGGTGGATGGATGTATGGATGAGTGAGTGGATGGATGGATGGATGGATGGATGGATGAGTGAGTGACGGAATGAAGAAAGCAGGCTGGAGTGATGGCTGCACCTGTCTGTGGAGCAAACCTGCTGTCAAAGGGCCGGGGGCTCATGCCCCCCACTCAGACACCCAGGGACTCAGCCCTCCACTACCCACTCGACCCCAAGGGCAGGAGACACAGAAGGCCCGGAGAGACAGCACCAGCCTGCCCGCAGCCTGAAGCCCAGAGGTCTCGAGTTCGATCCCAGGCCCCACCAGGAAGAGGGGCTGGGTGGTGGCACAATTGGCTTAGCTCAGGTTACAGTGTGCAAGGACCCGGGTTCAAGCCCCTGGTCCCCACCTGCAGGGGGGAAGCTTCACGAGTGGTGGAGCAGGGCTGCAAGTGGCTCTCTGTCTCTCTCTCCCTCCCTTTCTCCCCGCTCTTCTCAATTTCTCTCCATCTCTAATAAATAAATAAATTTTAAAAGGCGAAACCATCATCCCTCACAGCTGAATAGTATCTCTCTGCAGTTGGCCTCTGGATGGAACGCTTGACCATTTATCCCCACCCCCACCCCGGACCCCTGGCCCCTCACCCTCCAGGAGGACAGTCCCCTGACTGGCCGAAGGTGGCAGCACAGAAGCAGGGACGGGTTGAAGGTGGAAGCTGCAGGAGGAGGGAAGGAAGCAGAGACACTGAGCCTGGACTCCACCTTTGGGGTGCCACCCAGGGGTGCTAGGGTGAAGGTCCCAGCAGCTTCTGCAGCGATCAAAAGTGACACCCCGCAGGCAGGGCCCAGGCCCCTCTTCTGCCCTGTGCTCATGTTCCTGTACACTGACATTCCCTCAGGGCTCTCTCCCTCCTCACCTCCTCTCCCCAAACTCCGGCCCCCTCCATCTTCCTCCAGACCACCCGATGCCAGCTAGCTGACCACCCCAGATCTAGGTGCAGTCTCATCTAGTTGTCCACAACAGAATTATCGAACCCCATCCACTCCGCATGTCCCTGACAGCCCAGTCTCCCCTAGCTGCTAACCACTAACCCATTTGTGCTCAGGCAAAAATTATTAAAGTCACGGGCCCCTTGGAACAGACCTAAAATAGACTTTCTAGCTCCTTCCAACACGAAGACCCCCAATCTCACCTGCTCTATTCTTACCTTTAGGTTTCTGTTTATTAAACAATTTTTCCTGCTTTATATCTTACTGCCTTTCAGCCACCAAGCTGCAGATGCCACCATGACGCCATCCTGACCTCCCTGGGCAGACGCCCTCACCCATGTGTCCTGGAGCCTCCCCTCCCCAGAGCCCTACCCCACTAGGGACAGACAGACAGACACAGGCTGGGGGTGTGGATCCACCTGCCAACACCCATGTCCAGTGGAGAAGCAATGACAGAAGCCAGAGCTCCCACCTTCTGCTCCCCATAGAGAATTCCGGTCCATGCTCCCAGAGGGATAAAGAACAGGGAAGCTTCCAACAGAGGGGAGGGGACAGGGAATTCTGTGGTGGTGGGAACTGTGTGGAATGGTACCCTCTTATCCCACAATCTTGTCAATCATCATTATATCACTAGTACAAAAATTTTTAAAAAAAAGAAAGAAACTTCCAGAAAGTCCTTTGCTGCTCCCATCTCCCATCATTCATCTCAATGTGCTGTTGGTTCCAGGCCTGGGGGAACGTCGGTGCCCAGGCTCCTCTCTGTGTCCTGGCAGCCCCTTTGCCCGCCAGCCTGGTCTCCCTGAGCGGCCTCAGCCCCAGTCAGCAGACATGGACACCCTGGCCCCCTGCACTGTCCCCAGCCCCCTTCTGAGGATGAAGCCCCAGCTGTTTGCTCCAGGTTTTTGTTGCCCTTCTCTCTGGCCCAAGTTCAACACCCTGTCACAGCCTCAGCCCCAGCTCAGGGGTGTGGGGGAGTGTCCAGCCCCCTCTGTGGGCACCCCTGGGCTCTTTCAGGCTGCCATGCTGGACAGGCATCCCCCAGCGCCAACACAGGGGGCTCCTTCTCTGTCCTTGCATCATGCCCCCCACCAGCCCAGAGAGGCCGGCTGCGTAAGTGACTGGGTCTCTGGAGCCCCTCCTGCCCGTGTCCTCTGCCCAGCTCTCCTGGAGGACGGCACCAAGGTCTCCCCTTCCTCTCTCCTCTGCCAGCCCCTCCCACGTCGACACAGGCACACACACACACACACACACACACACACACACAGACACACACACACACAGAGACACACAAACACACACACACACACATCGCAATTTAAGCTCTCTGTGCAGTCTGTGGCATCAACCCCCACGCAACCTGTCACTGTTCACCACTCATATAGGGTCCCCCTGCCCTGTCCCCCACCCCCATCTTCCTGTCACCCTGTCCCCAAGGCCCAGTCCCCCCACCACCTCTGCCCTGTCCCCCCTACCCTGTCCACTCTGCCATGTCCTGCCTGCTCTGTCCCCTCTGTCCTGTTCCGCTGTCCTGTCCCCCGTCCCCTCTGCCCTGTCCTCCCCTGTCCTGTCCCCAGAGCCCCCCTCGCCTTCCCCAATCTTTGGTGCAGCTTGGCTCCACATCCTAAAAACGTGTCCACACTTGCAGATGAATCTTCAAAATCTACAGAACAGGGGCCGGTCGGTAGCACGTGGTTAAGCGCACGTGGCATGAAGCGCAAGGACCGGCGTAAGGATCCCGGTTCGAGCCCCTGGCTCCCCACCTGTAGGAGGGTCGCTTCACAGGCGGTGAAGCAGGTCTGCAGGTGTCTGTCTTTCTCTCCCCCTCTCTGTCTTCCCCTCCTCTCTCCATTTCTCTCTGTCCTATCCAACAATGACGACAGCAATAAGAACAATAATAATAACAACCATAAACAATAAGGGCAACAAAAGTGAAAGAATGGCTTTCAGGAGCAGTGGGTTCATCCTGTAGGCACCAAGCCCCAGCAATAACCCTGGAGGCAAAAAAAAAAAAAAACACTACACAAGATCACCCCACATCCACCATCGCCAGAGTCATGGGAGGCGCCCACCGCCGACTGCAGCCACCCCCCTCATGTCCAGACTCAGTTTACCCAGCTGTACCCACTGCAGCCCCCACCCCACCCCGTCTTCTCACTCGCTGAGATTAATTTCTCTCTCAAGGTTTTTTATAGATATTATTTTTTGACTATTTACTTGAGACAGAAGTTTAAAGAGAAAGAATGAGAGGAGAGACAGAGAGACATAGAGGCAGGGAAAGAAAACGGGAGAGAGGGACAGAAAGAGAAAGGGAAAGGGGCAGAGAAAGAAACAGAAAGAGAGAGACAGAGAGAGAGGAAGGAAGCGAGTGGGAGAGGGGCCGGTGGTGACCTGAGTGTGAGCTCTTCCCAGACAGACACCCCCGGCCCAACTGCAGGGCTCACTCGTGATCCCCTCCCGCCCCCACACCCCACCCCTAGCCCCCCGTCTCTGGACGCAGAACCACCAGTGCCACCCACGTGCACCCACCCCCACAGGCATCTCACACCCCTTGAATGCAGACCCCTGGGCCCCCCTTTGCAGCCTCCTGCCCTAGGATTTATCCCCCGACATCCCGCCTGGGTCCAAGTGTCCCCTTTTCTGGTGTCTTGCACCAAAGTAAAGGACCCTGGAGGGGGGGGGGGCTTTCAGGTCCCGGAGCACGGCCATGGAGGAGGACCGGGGCTGGGGGGAGAATGTTTTGCCGAAAACTGAGAAATGAATGTTTCACATGGACCAACAGCTGGTTGCCTGTAAACCACAAATCCCCCTGACCAAAAAATAAAACTAAAGAACCTCCTCCTGCCAGTCAGCCTCCAGGTGAGCTCTGCCTGGCCAGCACACAGGCCCAGGTCCTCCTCCTCCAGGCTGGCCTAGGAAATCGACTCTCCACCCTGGACACTCTGCCCAGCTCCTCTGTCCACCTCACCAGGTCTTTCCCTTAGATCCTGGGGTTCAGGCTTGGTCCCCAGAGCACCTCGGTCATTCTGAGAGCAGGGCCCACACAGCACAGGCCCCAGCTGCCGAGACGCCGGGGAGGTCCGCTTGATGCCAGCCTTGGGGGCAGTCTCAGGGGCCTGGGTGACAGGGAGAAGTCCCCACCCGGGGACTGTGTCTGTCTGTCTGTCACACCTCCTGAGCCTGGAACACAGATACAAGCCAGGAAGCACCTTGAAGACAGAGAAATCCAGAAAATGCCAAAACCAAGCCTTCTTGCTTCCCCGGGAAGACCCTGAGCCCCAGGGCCATGGGTGGGGTGGCATACCTGGTTGAGCGCACATGCTACAGGCCCTAAGACCGGAGTTCGAGCCCCCCAGCCCCCACCTTCACAAGCGGTGAAGGAGGGCTCTGCAGGGGTCTCTCTCTGTTTCTCCGTTTCTCCTTTCCCTCTTGATTCTCTTGATTTCTGCCTGTCCTTTATCCAATTAAAAAAAAAAAAGATCTAAGCTCCTCAGTCAGCTGGGAGCTTCCCTCCACAAATTTAGCCTAAGACCCGCTGGGGAAGCCAATTTACATTCAGAAAGGGAATTAAATGTCTGGAACTACAACTAAGAGTTTTGCCTTTTAAGGGAGAAACATCCTTTTATTTTTTTTCTAGAAAATCTTTTTCTTCTTTTTTTTTTTCTTTTTGTTCTCTCTCCCACTTGGGTTGGGTTGTGTGAGATGTTTTGTTTGAAATAAATGAAAATTAGCAGCATGTGCTAATGGGTGTCTGCTGCACTGTGTTCAGGACACAGCAAGCAAGAGGTTCGCAGCAAAAGGTTCGAATATCCACTGGGCTGCCTGGGGCTGGGCCTGCCTCAGGGGCTGAAGCCTCGGGGGCCGGAGAGCCAGGTGCAGACCCCACACGGCCGGCACAGCCCAGCCCGAGCTGCTGAGGACCACCCTCTCCTCTGTCCACATCTCTGGTGACTCTCTCCTCCTCTCGAAGGCTTTTCGAAATCGAAAGCTAAATCTGATGACATTAAAAATAAGTATCTTGTAGCTACGGAAGAAGGGCAAATGCTAGAAGAAGAAGTATCTTGTGGTCTGGGAGGTGGTGCAGTGGATTAAGCACTGGACTCTTCAGAGGGAGGTCCCCGGTTCAATCCCCGGCAGCACATGTACCAGAGCGATGTCTGGTTCCCTCTCTCTCTCTCTCCTCCTGTCTTTTTCATTAATACAAAAATAAACTCTTTTTAAAAAATTTAATATCTTGCCCTTTGGACTTTAGTCTTTTTTTTCATAAATAGAAATAAAAAATAAATAGCCGTACAGATGAGAGGTCCAGAAAGGCCAGAGCCCATCCGCTCCAACAGACAGACTCCAGGAGTGGGAGCCGTGGCCTCACACTTCCAAGTTCCGTGCTCCAAGGCTGAGCATCTCCCCAGCCCCTCAGATTTCAGTCCTTCCTAACTTTCCTGACAGACAGACCGACAAGGGCATCTCCAGAGACTGACAGCGGCACTCACTCCCTCTCTCAGCTGCCTGACTGGGTACTGATACTGGGTATCAGGCCCTTCGGGGGAAGTCATACCCCCTTCATTTTTCCCACCAAGATCACTGCCGGGGCTCCATGCCTACGTGGCTCCACCGTTCCTAGTGATCATTTTCTCTCTTTCTTTTGATAGAGGGCGAGTGACAGAGATAAAGGAGAAAAGAGAGAGGAGAGGGGAAAAGGAGAAGGACATTCAGAAGTAACGGGTGGTGGTGTGACTTAGAAAGCAGGAGAAGGCAGGACCGGAGGCGGAAAGACGGGCAAAATACACCGATGTAGTCGTAGACGGAACAGTCAGCGCGCACGTGACCTTGGGAGAACCACTGCAGCCTGAGACGGGGGGAGTGGGACGCGGAACTCTGGTGGTGGGGACGGTGCAGAGTCAGAACCCTGCTAGCTCATAATTTCACAAATCAATATTAAATCACTAATAATTTTTTTAAAAGAATCAAAATCCCCCCCCAAAAAAGGAGAGAGACACCTGCAGCAATGCACCGTTGCTCATGAAGCCCCCTCCTCCCAGAGATGGGGACCTAGCTTCCCACACACGACGAGCCAGCACCCCAGCACCCAGCACCCAGCCCCCGCCTTTCCTTCTGGTCTCCCAAACACTCTACGGGCAAGAGGTGTGCAGAGGCCGTCTGGCACCCACTTTTCCCCCCTGCACCGTCAGTAGAA
>NW_026648059.1:7500-21113 GCF_950295315.1 Erinaceus europaeus | reverse complement strand
GGCCCTCGCGCTGGCAAGTCCTGAGCTCTGGCACTGCACCAGCCCCCTGGCCAGGAGGACAGATCTGCACACGGTACCTTCCTAGACGCGCCGTAGCTGTCACCGGCGGGTTGCAGAAGTGCGTGTGCACAGCCCCCGAGGCATCCTGTGCCCACACCATCCAGCACTGAACGGGGGTCCTCAGCCAGAGACACGGGACCCCGAGGCCTCTCACCAGGGCTCTGGGCGGGTGGGCACTGAGGATGGCTGGAGGGTTCCCTAAAAACAGTTAGGGGAGTCGGGCGGTGAGCGCAGCGGTTAAGCGCATGTGGCACAAAGGGCAGCGACCAGCTACTGCTACTGCTATTACTACTGGTGCTGGTACTGTTATTACTACTGCGACTACTACTGCTATTACTACTGCCACTGGTACTGCTACTGCTACTGCTATTACTACTGCTACTGGTGCTGGTACTGTTATTACTACTGCGACTACTACTGCTATTACTACTGCCACTGGTACTGCTACTGCTACTGCTATTACTACTGCTACTGGTGCTGGTACTGTTATTACTACTGCGACTACTACTGCTATTACTACTGCCACTGGTACTGCTACTGCTACTGCTATTACTACTGCTACTGGTGCTGGTACTGTTATTACTACTGTGACTACTACTGCTATTACTACTGCCCACTGGTACTGCTACTGCTATTACTACTGCTACTGGTGCTGGTACTGTTATTACTACTGCGACTACTACTGCTATTACTACTGCCGCTGGTACTGCTACTGCTACTGCTATTACTACTGCTACTGGTGCTGGTACTGTTATTACTACTGCGACTACTACTGCTATTACTACTGCCGCTGGTACTGCTACTGCTACTGCTATTACTACTGCTATTACTACTGCTATTACTACTGCTACTGGTATTGCTACTACTACTGCTATTACTACTGCTACTACTACTGCTATTACTACTGCTACTACTGCTGCTATTACTACTGCTACTATTACTGCTATTACTACTGCTACTGCTACTACTACTGCTGTTACTACTGCTATTACTACTGCTACTGGTACTGCTACTACTACTGCTATTACTACTGCTATTACTACTGTTATTACTACTGCTACTGGTACTGCTGCTACTACTGCTATTACTACTGCTACTACTACTGCTATTACTACTGCTACTATTACTGCTATTACTACTGCTACTGCTACTACTACTGCTATTACTACTGCTACTGGTACTGCTACTACTACTGCTATTACTACTGCTATTACTACTGTTATTACTACTGCTACTGGTACTGCTGCTACTACTGCTATTACTACTGCTACTACTACTGCTATTACTACTGCCACTGGTACTGCTACTGCTACTGGTACTGCTAGTACTACTGCTATTACTACTGCTACTGGTACTGCTACTGCTATTACTATTGCTTCTGCTACTGCTACTGTTACTGCTAGTACTACTGCTAGTACTACTGCTTCTGCTACTGCTATTACTTACTACTGCTACTGCTATTACTTACTACTGCTATTACTACTGCATCTGCTACTGCTATTATTACTGCTACTGCTATTACTACTGCTACTGCTACAGCTACTGATGTAAATCCCCCCCAAAAAAAAAAACTGGGAATAGACAAGAATATCCTCTCCACCAGTTCTGTCTGACATCGTACTAGGCAAAATTACTTCTATACGACCAGAACCATGAGAAAGAAAAGACATTAAAACTTCAGAATCAAAGGGAGAGAAGTAAGACAGACTGTCTACCAGTCCCTAGATCGGCCTGATAGACTGTAGACATGACAACTTATAGACATGGAGAAGATCAGAAAGAATCTATAAGTTATTAGCATTAATATTTAAATTCCACTATGTCACCGCATGGGAGGGAAATACATGAAGGTCAGCTTCCCTTACATACACCAGCAAAGAAAAAACAGAGGGTAAGCTTTAAGAAAATTATGAGGAGGGAGCCTGGCGGTAGCGCAGTGGGTTTAGTGCAGGTGGTGCAAAGCGCAGGGACCGGCATAAGGATCCCGGTTCAAGCCCCCGGCTCCCCACCTGCAGGGGAGTCGCTTTACAAGCGGTGAAGCAGGTCTGCAGGTGTCTGTCTTTCTCTCCCCCTCTCTGTCTTCCCCTCCTCTCTCCATTTCTCTCTGTCCTATCCAACAGCAATGACAGCAATAACAACAACAACAACAAAACAAGGGCAACAAAAGGGAAAATAAATTTTAAAAAAAGAAAATTATGAAACTGTTACAGAATTAAAAAATTAATGCCAAGAAATAAATCAAAACAATACTCTAGAAACTACCAAACATTTTGAAAACTGGAAATGAAAAGACGGCACACTTGTTAAATCGCAGTGGGATGGTTGGATACATATCTACAAAACAAAGACCTCCCACCTAAGGCTTTGTACAAAAAGTAAAACTGAGGTTGAGAGAGGCACTAACAGGAAAAATAAAACCTTTGAAATGGAATAATTAATTGTGAGGAAATAGCTTAGAACCTCAAGGTTGGCTGTGATGTCCAATCAGAAACAAAATCATCAATTAGAAAAGATCCATCACTGAGCTTGAAATTTTCTTTGCAGACCAAGATATCCATCCCATGGGGTATTGACAGATAAGAGACATACGGATAGGGGAAAAAAAAATCGCCTTGCATAAATATAAAGTAACAGTCATCAGAATATATCTTAATTGGCTTACAAATGAGACAAACAACAATATAGCAGAGGATGGCATAAGAATTGAGTATGAGGAGCTGGGCGGCGGTGCACCTGGTTGAGCGCACACACTACGATGCATAAGGACACGGGTTCAAGCCCCTGGTCCGCACTTCAGAGGGAAAGCTTCGTGAGTGGTGAAGCAGGGCTGCAGGTGTCTCTCTGTCTCTCTGTCACCCTTTTCTTCTCGATTTCTGTCTCTACCCAACAATAAATTAATCAATTAAATTTTTAAAAAATTTTAGGAAAAAGAATTGAGTACATAATCCACAACAGAGACAAATAAATGGCCAATGAGCGCGCGAAGAGAGGCGTAAGCTCAGCCGGAATCAGGGAAATGCAAATTAAACCTACCAAGAGATACCACTTTACACCCGTCAGATTGGAAAATATTAAGTCATCTGATAATGTCGCTTGCTGGTGAGAACTCCCTCCCCCCACTCCTGGGGAGAGTGTAAATTCACACAACCGTTTTGGGGAACCATTTGGCAGTGTCCCTTAAAAATTATAACATGCAGATCCTTGCACCTCGAAATTCTACTTCTAACTATATACTTTCAAAAAAAAAAAAAAACCCTCGCATATGCGCCTGAGAAGATGTGTATAAAACTTGGAACCAATTTACAAGAAGAAGAAGAAAAAGAAATTAATGCGGGTATATTTATACAATAAAACAGCATATAGAAATTAAAATGAATGAACTAGAACTCCATACATCAACATGTATAAATCATTCCAAAAAAAAAAAAAAAGCCACATACACAACGTTACTTAAAAATAAAAAGTTGAGGAAGGGGCATATGGTACAACCCAGTGGGTCTAGATCTAAGAAGATGCAAAGTGATACCATGTATTATTTATGGACACATATGTAGTAAAAATATTTTTAAAACATGACCAACCACGAGTGAAGGACGGACCGTTATTTCCTGGCTTGGGAAGCCAGTGAATGGGATTATGCTCCATACAGATGAAGCCAACTGTTTCTGAATTATTTTTTTTGGGGGGGACATGAAAGGGCTGAGAGCAGCCCAGTGAGATGTCACGTTTCCCCAAAGCCGGACGGTGTTTACATAAGTATTTCTCTATTCTCCCTCAGAGAAGCCGGGATTGGAGGCCTTGGCCAATCCTCACGGTGTGAATTCCCGCACCTCCACGATGGCCCACGCCAGACTCTCTCGGCATCTCCACACTGGGATGGCGTTACAAAGCGACGGCGGGCAGCATGGTTTCAGAACCAGCAGGGATGGGTGCCCACATGCCATGTGGTCTCTTGCTTTTTGGCTCGTGGGACCTGGCCTTACTCAGTAAGCACTCTGGGAACCACTGGAGATGGGGTGACAGAGGCTTGAGACCCAGGGCCAGGAGGCCCCGCCAGGCTCTGTGTTCGGCTCCCAAGCCTTCCCTCCTCTCCTCGCTATGGGCTGAGCTGCCAGGATAACAGGCACCGGGGGAGAGAGGGAGAGAGGAAGTCCCCTGAGGGTGTCTGTGGATGTCACCAGGGTGTGGGGTCAGCACCCCCCCCCCGTCAGCTGGCCATAGCACCCCTCCCTTGCTCACACCATGCACACGCTGAGCCTCTGTGAGCCTGCTCCCCAAGCAGGGGTGACAGCTGCTGCACCACTGAGCTGCGCAGGCAGAAAGGGCTGTCGGGCCAGGGAGGCAACACGGTGGTTCTGCAAAGAGCTCTGAGGCCCCAGGTTCAATCCCCAGTGCCACTGTCAACCAGAGCTGAGCTGGGATCTGGGCTCAATCTCTCTCTCTCTCTCTCTCTCATAAAGCAAATAAAAGCTGGGTGGTGGTCAGCTGGGTGGTGGCACACCTGGCTAAGTGCACATGCTGCCATGTTCAAAGACCTAGGTTCAAAAGCCCTGGTCCCCACCTGCAGGGGGAAAGCCTCACGAGTGGTAGAGTAGGGCTGCAGGTGTCTCTCCGTCTCTCCTCCTCTATCCTCTCCTCAATTTCCCTCTGTTCTATCAAATTAAATTTCAAAAGTTAAAAAAAAAAAAAAACTGAGGGAGTCGGGCTGTAGCGCAGCGGATTAAGCGCAGGTGGCGCAAAGCACAAGGACCAGCCTAAGGATCCCGGTTCGAACCCCGGCTCCCCACCTGCAGGGGAGTCGCTTCACAGGCGGTGAAGCAGGTCTGCAGGTGTCTGTCTTTCTCTCCCCCTCTCTGTCTTCCCCTCCTCTCTCCATGTCTCTCTGTCCTATCCAACAACAACGACACCAATAATAATACAACAATAAAACAACAAGGGCAACAAAAGGGAATAAATAAAATAAAATAAAATAAACTTAAAAAAAAAACCTGAAAAGAAGTTGAGCAGAGAAATGTGATAGCCTCAAAGTCACAAAGCCGGCAGAGCTGACAGTGGAGCCCTGGTCTCCTGACTCCCAGCCCGACTCCACCTCTGGAGGCTCCTGGCTGGGGAGCCCTCCCTGAGGCACTGAAAGGCCAGCAGAGAGGCGGGAGGGGGGGCAAGTCCCGAGAGCCTCTGTGCTCCCTCCCGGTGCCCGCAGAGCCGGTCTCCCCCTGCCCTGCCCAGGACCACCCACCAGGAGGCACCTAGCTTGAGGGCTAGACCATCCGCACAGGTAGTAACAGTACAACTCAGAACAGCGTCCAGCCCTGGCGCCACATGGGAATGTCACGGCACCTGGGGGAGCTCTGGTCATGTGCCGCCTCTCTCCCTCTGTCTATCTATCTGTCTCTGTGGGTCTCTGAGTTTCTCTGTGTCTCCCACTATCTCTCTGAGTCTTTCCCTCTGTCTTTCTGTGTCCCTATCTCTGTGTCTCCATCTCTTTCCATGTCTCTCTGTATCTCTGTGTCTCTGTCTTTGTCTCCCTCTGTCTCTCTGTATCTCTCCCTCTGTCTTTCAGTGTGTCTGTCTCTCCCTCTGTCTATCTATCTGTCTCTGTGGGTCTCTGAGTTTCTCTGTGTCTCCCACTATCTCTTTGTGTCTTTCCCTCTGTCTTTCTGTATCTCTCTGTCTCTCTATGTCTCTCTGTATCTCTGTGTCTCTCCCTCTGCCTGTGTGTCTCTCCATATGTCTCTACCTATGTCTCTCTGTGTGTCTGTCTCTCTCTGTCTCTGTGTGTCTCTCATTGTCTTTCTATGTATCTCTGTGTGTCTTTCTGTGTATCTCTCTTTATCTCTGTGTCTCTCCATATCTCTGGTTCTCTGTCTCTATGTATGGGACACCCGGTTAAGCGCACTTAGTGCTAAGCACAAAGATTTGGGCTTGGGTTCGAGCCCCCGGCTCCCCACCTGCAGGGAAGAAGTTTCATGAGTGGTGAAGCAGGTCTGCTGGTGTCTGCCTTTCTCTCCTCCCTCTATCTCCCCTCCTCTCTCCATTTCTCTCTGTCCTGTCCAATAAAATGGAAAACATGGCTGCCAGGAGCAGTGGATTCGTAGTGCAGGCACTGAGCCCATCATAATTCTGTAGGCAAAATAAATAAATGAATGAATGAATAAAATGAAAGCAGTTACACAATCTGCAAGCCTTGGATAAAATGACAGTCCCAGCCAGTGAAACGTACACTCTGACTTTCTCCCCCAAACACTGTCCTCCTGGTCTCACTGGGAGACTGGGACTACGACTTTGTTGTTTTGTTTTACATTTTCTTTTATTATAATAATTATTATCTTTATTGATTGAGTAGTGATAGCCGGAAATGGAGAGGGAGGGGGAGACAGAGAGGGAGAGAGACACCTGCAGCCCTGCTTCACCACTCGTGAAGCCTTCCCCCTGCAGGTGGGGACCGGGGGCTCGAACCTGGGTCCTTGCACACTGTAACATGTGCGCTCAACCAGGTGCCCGACCGCCTGGCCCTGGGCCCTCAGTTCCTCTCTCTCAAAATCTATGTGTTTTTGTTCCAAAGAGAAGCTTTTTAAACTTTTTTGTCCCACTACCCCCCAGCCCCCCATTTCTGCTTTTCCCTGTCTCGCACCTGGGGCCCCCACTGGAGTGAGTTAAACTTCCCCAGCGGTGAGTCACAATTTCTAACCAGAGCAGCGGAGGCTGCACCCACTTCCCGCCATCCTCTCTTCTCTTGTTAACAATTAAACCCCCGGACAGTCTGAACTTTTTTTGCAAAGAATTAATGGTGGGTATGCGCGGGGAAGGAGGAAATAGCAGCCGGAGGGGTGTTGGGGGACACGTACGATGGCTAAGGATTTATGAGTTCTTCACTGACTCAGAGGAGGAAGTTGGGAAAAGGTGGGGGGGGGGACAGGGGGAGCCCCGGAGAGGTAGACACTTGGTGCGCCTTTCCAAGGCGCTGCCCTGTCAGTGGGGAAATTCACTCCGTTCCATTAAACAACCTAAAATAACTCCTATGGTAATCAGCCTTCAGAACCCGGCACCGCGTGCCCGCCAAGGGATTATTAAGTGAAATTACCCTAAGAGTGTTGCGTTGACAGAGAGGTTCAGTCAGTGGTTTGGAAAGCTGGGTCCCTAAGTGACACCCGCAAACAGATACAGATGTGCGGGGGCTGGAGGGCTTGGCTGAGAAGGCTTCTCTTTCCATTTGAGCTTTTCAATATTTCATGGTGTGGGAACACCCCCCCCCCACACACACACACACACACACACACGCTGTCAGGCTCAGGAGGGGCCGCTGGGGTGCACAGGGAGCCCGGGAGCCCTGGAGAGAGACAGAGAGACAGAGAGACAGAGACAGAGGCGGGTGGCTTGGGTGAGGCGACAGGAGAAGGTATTCCCCATTTATTTTTTCACTTAAGTGACTTTGATAAGGTTTTCATTTATTTATTGTGGATAGAGAGGAAAGGGGGGAGACAGAGAGAGAAGGGGGCAGGTGGTAGCTCACCCTGTTAAGCTCACATGGTACCAAGCACAAGGACCTGGGTTCAAGCCCCTGACTCCCCACCTTCGGGAGGAAGCTTCACAAGCAGTGAAGCAGGTCTGCAGGTGCCTCTCTGTCTCTCTCCCTCTCTCTATCTCTCTATCTCCCCCTCCTCTCCCAATTTCTCTCTGTCTTTGCTAGTAAAATGGAAAAAATGGCCACCAGAAGCACTGCTTCCTAGTAGGATTCCTAGTGCCAGCACCAAGCCCCAGAGATGACCCTGAAGGAAAAAAAAAAGGGGGGGTGGAATATAGAAGGAGAAACATCTGCAGTAGCTTCACAGTCTGTGAAGATTCCCCCCTCCAGGTGGTGACCGGGGGCTTGAACCTGGGTCCTTGTGCACAGTAATGTGTGCGCTCAGCCAGGTGCACCACCGCTGGGCCCTCTCCGTTGGCTTTATAAGACATTTTGATTGGTTTTGTTAGGGAGGCAGAAAGACCAGAGCATCTCTCTGGCGCAGGCAGTCGAAGCCGGGACCTCATGCTTCCAAGCCCTTGGATCTTCTCCTGCAATCCTTCCTGGGCCTCTCAGTAATAAGAGAAAAAAAAAAAAAAAGCCACTTCCTTACCTGTGGGGAGGGCAGAGTCTCTGACCCAGGACCACCCAGAACCCACAGGGAGAATCCGCGGATACAGTCTTTCCAGCAATAAGGGCCGTTTAAGCCCCTCCGTTGACGTTTTATTAACAGTCTCGTAGCAGCTGACAAGAATGCAGAATACTACTCAGCTGTGAAGAAGGATAAACTCACCTGCTTCCCCTCCTCTTGGATGGAGCTTGAAGGAATCCTGTGAAGTGAGATCAGCCAGAAAGAGACGGATGAAGATGGGATGGTCTCACTCACGGACAGAAGGTGAAACACAAAACCATACAGGAAAAGTCTAGGCAGAACTTGGACTGGAGTTGGTGTCCTGCACCGAAGTCAAAGACCCTGGGGTGCTCACGGAGGGGCAGGGTTCAGGTCCTGGAACGTGACGGCAGAGGAGGACCTAGGTGAGGGGGTTAGAGTGATATGCAGAAAGCAGAAATGTTTCACATGTGCCAACGGCTGTATTTACTGTCAGTGGTAAACCATTAATCCCCCAATAAAGAAAAGGGAAAAAGAAGAAAAAAAAAAAAAAGAAAAAGAATACCTCCAGGTTCCAGGCAGTGGAGCTGGTGACACTCTTTGCCAGGCTGGTGTCCCTTTGCACCTGCTGCTGCTTCTCCGTCCAGCCTGCCCTGCCTTCAGCCTCTTGTCAGTGGGAATTAACCATTCAGGCTGGACCCACATCTCTCTGCCTCTCCCTCTCCCTCTGCCTCTGTCTCTGCCTCTGTCTCTGCCTCTGTGTCTGCCTCTATCTCTGCCTCTATCTCTGCCTCTATCTCTGCCTCTATCTCTGCCTCTGTCTCTGTGTCTGTCTCTGCCTCTGTGTCTGTCTCTGCCTCTATCTCTGCCTCTGCATCTGCCTCTGCCTCTGCATCTGCCTCTGTCTCTGCCTCTCCCTCTCCCTCTCCCTCTCCCTCTGCCTCTCCCTCTGCCTCTGCCTCTGCCTCTGCCTCTATCTCTGCCTCTGCCTCTGCCTCTGTCTCTGCCTCTGTCTCTGCCTCTGCCTCTGTCTCTGCCTCTGTCTCTGCCTCTGCCTCTGTCTCTGTCTCTGCCTCTGTCTCTGCCTCTGCCTCTGTCTCTGTCTCTGCCTCTGTCTCTGCCTCTGCCTCTGTCTCTGCCTCTGTCTCTGTGTCTGTCTCTGCCTCTGTGTCTGCCTCTGTCTCTGTCTCTGCCTCTGCCTCTCTCTCTCCCTCTGCCTCTCCCTCTCCCTCTGCCTCTGCCTCTGCCTCTCCCTCTGCCTCTGTCTCTGCCTCTGCCTCTGCCTCTGCCTCTGCCTCTGCCTCTGTCTCTGTGTCTGTCTCTGTGTCTGTCTCTGCCTCTGTGTCTGCCTCTGTGTCTGCCTCTGTGTCTGCCTCTGCCTCTGCCTCTGTCTCTGTCTCTGCCTCTGCCTCTGCCTCTGCCTCTGTCCCTGTCCCTGTCTCTGTCTCTGCCTCTGCCTGTCTCTGTCTCTGCCTCTGTCTCCGCCTCTGTCTCTACACACACAGCAGTGTGAGGTCATCTCTCCTCTCCTCTGATCTTGCCTTCTGAGTGTCTCTTGGGTGGCCTTGAACTGCCTTGCCCAACTCGGATGCCTTCACGTGAGAGAGGGCACCCAGCTCTGGAGGGCTGGTCACTCCCCGGGTACCAGGCCAAGCAACCCCTGCTCCCATCTTCAGAGACATGTTGCTATCACCCCACACTATAGACAGGAGAGTGGGGTCCCCCAGCCCGGCTGACCCTTCAGTCCTGCATGCCTGGGACACTCGCCTAAGAAAGCCTGCCTGGTCACCCCGCTCTCCCCGACACCTCCCTGCCCCAGCACTAAGTCCAGCCTGTGTTGGTGTTTGCTGATATCTGCCCCTCACTGCCAGCCCCACGGGGTCTGGGGTTCCAGACTGAAGTGTGCAGAGCTCAGTTCAGAGTAGACACTCAGAAGCCATTGCTGGGGGCCGGGCGGTGGCATACCCAATGGAGGGTACACGTACCATGTGTGAGGATTTGGGTTCAAGCCCCTACTTCCCACCTGCAGAGAGGGAGGCTTTGTGAGCAGTGAAGGAGGTCTCTGTCTCTCCCCCGCCCTTTCCCCTTTCAATTTCTACCCTAGCTTAAAAAAAAAAAAAAAAAAGGAAAGAGAAGGGGGCCGGGAGGTAGCGCAGCGGGTTAAGCACATGTGGAGCAAAATGCAGGGACCCGCATAAGGATCCCGGTTTGAACCTCCGGCTCCCCACCTGCAGGGGAGTCACTTCACAGGCGGTGAAGCAGGTCTGCAGGTGTCTGTCTTTCTCTCCCCCTCTCTGTCTTTCCCTCCTTTCTCCATTTCTCTCTGTCCTGTCCAATAAAATGGGACAAAATGGTTGCCAGGAGCAGTGGATTCGTAGTGCCAGCACCAAGCTCCAGATATAAACCTGGAGGGAAATAAATAAATAAATAAATAAATAAATAAATAAATAAAATCAGTAAGACAAATGAGGGAGAAGAGCAGAGAGGAAAGTGGCACAAATAACCTGGAGAGTGTGAGCAGCTTCCTCACGGGCTTTCTTCTCCGGGAGTCACTCTAGAACATTCTAGGAAGAGGGCCTTGGGGTATGACATCCCGTCCCATCCCGAGCAGCAGCCCTGCTCCTGTGCTCTGTGCTCTCCCACCTGATGGGGCCTTAACCAGCCTCAGCTGTCCGGGTGCCTCCCCGCTGGGGTGAAGAAGCAGCCTCAGGCCGCCAGCCCCGCAGACTCTGGGGCGCTGACAGCCGTGTGCTCACAGAGCCACCAGGATGCTGACAGCACAGGCTGACATGTCCGGGGCCCGGGAAGGGGGGTGCAGAAGCAGCTCTGGGCGGGGAGATGGGGGGGACACCTGTCTCCTTCCTCCCACCCTCACCTGCTGAGCCCAGAAGTCAGCCTGGCCTCCAGGAGGAGAGCAGTCACTGGGGCTCAGTGAGGCAGACCCGCATCCCCAAGACCAGGAGGGAAGGAAGGCCTGTGGCTGGCCGCCAACATGCCGGGTGAGCTTGGCCAAGTGACTTCACGCTCAGCGGTCAGCATGAAATAAACGGAAGCCATTGCTGGCTAATCGATTTAATTCCATTGCTATACTGTATTGTTAGCTATACGTATTAAGGCTATCTTTAGGACTAAGTAACTGGCTGAAGCTTCTCGATGGAATTTGGCACAAAGGGAATATGCCATTAATTATTCCAAATTCAGAGCACCACCAGCTAAAGAAAGTTGAGTTCCTACCCATCTTTCAGTGTACAAGAGATCTTCAAACTTATCTTAATGACTGTATGGGTGGGTGGATGGATGGATAAGTGGGTGTATGAATGGATGGATTGATAATTGGATGGATGGATGGATGGATAAGTGGATGGATGGATGGATGGATGGATGGATGGATGGATGGATGATGGATGGATGGATAGATGTATGTATGTATGGATGGATGGATGGATGGATGGATAGATAAGTGGGTGTATGAATGGATGGATTGATAATTGGATGGATGGATAAGTGGATGGATGGATGGATGGATGGATGGATGGATGGATGGATGGATGATGGATGGATGGATAGATGTATGTATGTATGTATGTATGTACAGATGGATGGATAGATAAGTGGGTGTATGAATGGATGGATTGATAATTGGATGGATGGATGGATGGATGATAGATGTATGTATGCATGGATGGATAGATGTATGTATGTATGTATGTACAGATGGATGGATGGATAGATAAGTGGGTGTATGAATGGATGGATTGAGAATTGGATGGATGGATGGATGGATAGATGTATGTATGCATGCATGTATGGATGGATGGATGGATGGGTGGATGGATGGATGGATGGATAAGTGGGTGTATGAATGGATGGATTGATAATTGGATGGAAGGGTGGATGGATGGATGGATGGATAAGTGGATGGATGGATGGATGGATAAGTGGATGGATGGATAAGTGGATGGATGGATGGATGGATGGATGGATGGATGGATGGATGGATAAGTGGATGGATGGATAGATAAGTGGATGGATAATTGGATGGATGGACGGGTAGATGGATGGAAGGTAGGGTAGATAACTGGTGGAAGGATGGATAAGCAAGTAAATACCAAGTAGACAGATGTATTTTTTAAGGTGACACCATGTGTACATGATGGTCCCAGTCTTGGAAACTAGCATATGTGGACACCTGATTGCAACATGTTTGCTGCCATGACAGGTGCAGGGGCCACCTCCCCATTACCTGCATAATGTGGTGACACCTGCAGGAGGATCACTGTCACCACTTCCCAGCTGGATTGGATTCCTCCTCCTTCGGAAACTCCCATCAGCCCTTGGGAGCCCAGACGCAGCTCCTGTCAGGAGACTTAGAAGGAGGCATCCGGGGAGTGCTCCCTTCAGCTCCCTCACTGACAAAACAACTGGCAGAGCCACGTCAGGGAGTCCCGGAACTGCTGGGCTCTGTGGTTTGTGCATGTGATTGGGTTCTGTCTCGTAGAAGCGCTCGGCCAAGAAAGACAGACACTCTCTCTCTCTCTCTCTCTCTCTCTCTCTCTCTATCATTAATTCTAAAGTAAAGGAATTAGCTACTCTTAAGTGATTTCTAGAATGATGCAGTGGTTCTCACCAGTGTCTAATATCCCTAAATCTATGCCCTTGTTTTATTGGTTTCTCCACCTGTTTCTTCTTGCCATTAGGGTGCCTCAGTGCCTGCAGGGTGACTCCACCATTCCTGGTGGCTTTTTTTTTTTTCCTTTTTTCTAATAGAGACAGACAGAAATAGAGAGGGAGAGAAGCAAAGAGAGAGGGGAGAGAGGGAGGGAAAAAGAGAGGAGTGCAGCACTGCTTCACCACTGTGAAGCTTCGCCCCTGTGGCTTGAACCCGAGTCTGTGTGCATGGGAGTCACTATATTCCAAAGCTGATTCCCTGTCTGTCTGTCTGACTATCTATCTATCTATCTATCTATCTCTTCTTTGTATTGTCCAGTCCCCTAAATATTTCCGTTCTCTCTTTGAGATGATTCACCAGCACTCACAAAAAGGACATATCATAGGAGCCAGGCAGAGCCACACCTAATTAAGCGCACACATTACAGTGCACAAGGACCCAGGTTCAAGCCCCCGCTCCCCACCTGCAGGGGAAAAGCTTCATGAGCGGTGAAGCAGGGCTGCAGGTGTCTCTCTGTCTCTTTGTCTCTCTCCCTCTCCCCTCTCAATTTCTCTCTGTCTCTATCCAATAGAAAATAAATAAATAAAAAGAAAGTAGCCTCCAAAATAAAAGATATATCCTCCTCCTCCTCCTCCTCCTCCTCCTTCTTTTCCTCCAGATGGGGAAACATAAACACAGACAGGTGTAGAGAAAGGCCCAGCAGTGCCCTAGTGGCCAAACCAAGGTTCCCAAGCAAACCGCAAACGCCCTGTGTGGTCGTGAACTGGAGCTCC
>NW_026648059.1:0-2500 GCF_950295315.1 Erinaceus europaeus | reverse complement strand
GCCAGGGGATGAGGGAAGGGGGGGGGTCCGGGACCCCGGGCAGCAGGAGGCCTTTTGACAAGCTGGAATAGTTCACTATTCAGACGGGCAGGGCCGGCCTGGGCCACTGTGATTCCGGTGGCTCTGTGTCCAGCCAGGGCCACTGGACGCTCATCAGGAAGGTGAGGGGGCCGGGTGGGGAGGACGGACAGGCAGTGGCGCACCTGGTTGAGCGCACATGTTACAATGTGCAAGGACCCGGGTTCAAGCCCCCGGTCCCCACCTGCAGGGGGAAAGCTTCACGAGTGGTGAAGCAGGGCTGCAGGTGTCTCTCTGTCTCTCTGCCTCTCTATCTCCCCCTCCCTTCTCAATTTCTCTCTGTCTCTACCCCATAATAAATAAATAAAAATATAGTTTGAAAATAAGAGCTGTTAAAAAAAAAAAAAGAAAAAAAAAGAAAATAAGAGCTGTTGGGGATGGGGGGGAGGCAGGGGACCGGGGTCTGGCATCCTTTGCAAAGCTCCTTGTGGGATTAGGTGGGACAGCGGGGCTGAGGCTGGGGTCACAGAGCCCAGAAGTGGCAGCCCCTCACCTGCCCGTGAGCACAGTGGTCTGGGATACCTTGCCGCCTGCACTGAGCCCTGGCTGTCTACTTTTGCCTCCTGTCCCCCCCTTGGAGGTGGGGAGTCCCGGCTGGCTCCCAGACAAACTCGGGGCCCCAAGTCCCCCCCCCCCCCGCCTCAGGAGCAGGGCCAAGTAAGTTGCTGTCCCAGAACCCCGGCTTAGACGGGTGCAGAGACACTCACAGGAAGCCAGGTGTCAGGGATTCAGACTGTACCCTGTGGCCCCAGCATGGAGCCAGGCACCAAGGCCACAGAGGCAGGAGGTGACAGGAGATGGGGTGGCCCTGATGCCACTTCTTGCATTGGAGTCAGAAAGGCAAAAAAGGAGACGACATCGTGATAGGAGGAAAAAGTTGTGAAGTGTGGGTGGTCGGGGAATATTACTCAGCTGTGAAGAAGGTGGTTTTTGTCTGTGGGGATAAGAGGGATGGGGCTTTAGGTGAGTGAAGTAATTCGGGATGTGAAGGGCAGGTAGAGGGTGATCTCACTCCGATGCAGAGTACAAATCAATATTCATAAATATTCTGAAAGGTGTGGATTCACAAAATAAAAAACTACCAATAGTCAGACTGACCCTTAGGCTGTATAAACTCTGGTGGTGGGTGGTGGAGGGGACGGGGGGGGGGGTTAGAGAAGTGTCTTTGGCCTGATGGAGCTGGAGTCAGACACAGAGAGAGAGAGGCATGAAACTGGATGCCTAAAATGTTATCATAGCATAAGTCCTTGTTAAATCAATAAGAGAGAGAGAAGAAAGAATGCCAGGCCAGCTCTGGATCTGACCACCACTCCACTGCTACTTTCACCACAACCTTAGCATGAGAGGTTACCCAGTACCAGACTCAGATAATGAGCTGCCTCCTCCAGGAAGCCCTCCCTGATCTCCCTGGAGTGTCCTCTTAAGCTAGGCCTCAACCCCTCTCCCCACATCACTGGGCCTGGCCACCACCACCCACCCCCACCCCACCCCCCCTCCAAGGTCGGCCCTCTTATCCCGGCAGCCAGAGGAGGACCCAGCAGAGAACTGCCAATCACAATTAGCGCGAGACTAATGATCTCTTGGAATCAGTCACGGCACATTGACTGCACAAAGGCCCCAGCTCTGCCCGCACCAAATTCACAGGCAGGCGCCGGGCCGTGAAGCTCTCCCCCACCCCACAACCCTCCGCCCCGAGGAAAGGCCCGGACCCTGCCCACCACTCCACCCCACCCTTGGCCCCCGGGAAGCCGGGCTGGGCGTGGACAGAGGACGGTGGCAGAGGAGAAGCTGCCAGGCCCCGGGGCCTTGCCAGCAGGCCACTGCGCTCAGTCAGTTTTGTTGTTTGTTTTTCTCTTCCTTCCTTTCTTCCTTTCTTTTGCATAACTGACCATTCCTGGCATCTCCTCCCTGCACCGCCCCCCTTCATGTCGCTCAGGCGCGTCACAGACACTCGTGACTGATCTTGGGGGGCCAGACCTCTGCCGCCCAGCCCCAGATATTCCGACTTGCTTTTGAATTCCCCGGGGAGTCTCCCCCATTCAAATCTCGGGGTGGGGAGGGCGCTCCTCTCTGTGCTGGAGACTCTGCGGTCCAGACTGAAAGATGATGAGCTCGCCACGCCCAGGGGGTCAGCCGTGCCCCGCCGTCCACGCAGCACAGTGAGCCGTGCCCCGCCGTCCACGCAGCACAGTGCACGGGCAGAGGGACGAGGGGCAGAGGGGCAGAGGGGCAGCAGGGGATGAGGGGCAGAGGGGGACATGGGGCAGAGGGGACGAGGGGCAGAGGGGACGAGGGGCAGAGGGGCAGAGGGGCAGCAGGGGATGAGGGGCAGAGGGGGACATGGGGCAGAGGGGACAAGGGGCAGAGGGGCAGCAGGGGATGAGGGGCAGAGGGGACATGGGCAGAGGGGACGAGGGGCAGA
>NW_026648058.1:0-34445 GCF_950295315.1 Erinaceus europaeus | reverse complement strand
ATCAGGTTCTCAGATATATACATGCACATGCCACGCACGCACACAAAAAGTTCCTGCTAAACTCAGTGAACACTAAATTTGCTGAGCCTGGCAAAATAAAAATTATCATTGGACCTAGTTACACTTTATCATTGATTTTTTTTTCATATAATGTTAACGTATGAATGTATGCACCTGTGCATACTCTGGCAGTGAGAACCTAGAGAAAATTAAGATCCAGGAAACCTAAATTCAAGTCGAATTGCAAGGAATAGTGTGAGGGCTATTTCTTAAAGAGTTTAGATCTTGACATGTGTTTCCTCAGTTGAATACTCTTCTGAGCATTCACTATTTGTATTTTTTAGATACAAGTTATTTAAATTTTGTCTTAAAGGCACTAAAAGGAGATTTTATTTATAAGTACTTAAATACTATAAATATGCTAGGGATTATGATTGTGATGTATGTAAACTTCCAGTTTTGCTTAGAAAACTAATTATTACAGAAAAGTTTTTCAAAAGAAATTCAAGTTTTTCATATGTATTATATCTGCATTCCTCATGTTTTAGCTGCAACAAATATGAAGTGGATTGAAGCTAAGATGAAAGTAAGTGTTAGAAAACAATCTATTTAAGAATGTTTTGAAGCAACCTTTGTCTCTTTAGAAGTTCCAAATTGAATTGATTTCATTCTTATAGTAGGGAAGTTAGTAATAATTTAACTGAAATAGCAGTAATAGGAGTAGAGGTGTATTTGAAGTCTGTCCAGTGGTAGATTACATTTAATACCTGTGTCTTTTGCAAGATAAAAGTACAGGAAGAAAGTACTAGAAAGTACTTTTTTTTTTTAAAGATGAGAGTTCTCTTCTCACATTTTACAATAATGCCTTCTTTTCAAGTTTCTTTTACTTCTGTAATACTTAAGGAAGTGATCCTCTCCTAAAACAGTACATTGGAAAGTAATCTATTTCTAGATTATTTTCTTTGACTACCAGTTATTGGCTGAGTGAAGCTAAGGTGCTTCATGTTGAGCAAGATTTGGTGGCCAGTGGGTCAAAAGTTGGCATTATGGGAAACTGCAGCAGGACTGTTCAGAAAGCCTGGAATTTTCCACATTGTTGTATCTTAACTACATGAATATCTGTATTTATAGGAGCTAGGTGTGAGCACAAATGCAAATTACAAGATTACCTTCATGTTGGACAGTGCTGCTATGATCACAGTGCATACTCCAAGAAGAGGACTAATAGATGTAAGAAATCACTTTACTTCTTTTTAAAGACTCAATTGCTTCCTTGCTTCCTTCCTGTCTTTCTTTTTTTTTTATTAGTGATTTAATATTGATTTACAAAATTACATGTCAGCAAGGGTATGTAAGAATCCATTCCATTCTCACCACCAGGGTTCTGAATCTTCAGTCTCCCCAGTGCACAGTTCTTCTAAGGTTGTAGACATGGGCCAACTATCATCTGTACAACTATCTTGTTTACATTTATACATAATGTCCCCCCCCCTTTTCTTCCTGATCCAATCCTCTCTTCCCCTTCTAGTCACTCATGACAACATTACTACCTCCATATATCTCTCTCCTTTTCCTGCTTTCTCTCAGTGCTTATGGAGCTGGAGTTCAGATCCCTCTCATCGTCTTTATCCTATCACTTCTCCCCTGCTGGGAGTATGGATCAAGGTTGTTTTGGCGGCGCAGAAGGTAGATGTTCTGGCTTCTATAATTGCTTCTCTATTGGACGTGTTGGCAACTCGATCCATACTCCCAGGCTGTTTCTATATTTCCCTAGTGGGCCAGAGCTCTGGAGAGGTGAGGTTTCAGAACACACTGGTGAGGTCATCTGCCCTGAGAAGTCAGGATGGAGTCATGGTAGTGTCTGCAACTTGGTGTCTGGAAGGTGGCAGGACATAAATTGAGACAAAATGATTAATGAATAAGAACCAAAAAGTAGTATTAGAGCAGGTAAGATTAGGGGTCTTAGTGTAGAAAAAAGCTAGAAAGTCTATTTTAGGCATGTTCCTGGGGACACACAATTACAGTAGTTTTGCTTGAGTTTGATAGCTAGCCTGAAGTTGGATACAAATATAAGACTCAAATGCTTTTTTTTTTTTTTGTATTTCTAATATATTTTTTTGCATACTGATAGATTAAACTTCAGGAAGGATTTAGAAATATCTTTGAGTGGCTAGCAAAGTGTTAATTGGATTTGAAAATAGGAAGATGTATTAAGAGATAGTGAGTCAAAGCATAATGAAAAAAGTTAAGGATTTTTGTGGCAGGGCTGTTTAGAAGGGTTATGGGCATTTGTCTCATTATGATGGGCAACACTGTGTTCCTAAAGACTAAGTAGGCAAAATAAAGTAAAAAAAATAAATAATAATAAAATTCTGAGTGTCACTAAGGAAGAGACTAGAAACAAACCTAAATATAGTCACCTTTCCTTGTAAAAAATTTGTGAGTGGTCTTGGAGGTGGTGCAGTGGATAAAGCATTACATTCTCAAGCCTGAGATCCTGAGTTCGATCCCTGGTAGCACATGTACCAGAGTGATGTCTGATTCATTCTCTCCTCCTATCCCTTTTATTAATAAATAATATTTTTTAAAAAATTTGTAAATGAAAGTGATATCGTATGATTCATCTCTAAGTAGAAACATGTAAAGAAGAGGTTAGACCAAAAGGATTATAGGGTTCTTCACTTTGTTTACTTGTCACTTAATTTGTTGTATTACTGAGGCCTGTCAACAGCATAATGCTGTGATAGACATAAGATAAGGAGGCTCAGGGGTAGATAGCATAATAGTAATGCAAAGAGACCGTCATGTCTGAGGCTCTGAAATCCCAGGTTCAATCCCCCAGTTTAAACCAGAGCTAATCAGTGCTCTGGTTAAAAAAAAAAAAAAAGGAGGAGAGGAGATAAGGAAGCTCATGATCTGTGGCATTTAGAAGCATGCAAATTGGGGAGAAAGCACACTAGGAAGATATGGGGAGATAGTATTGATGTTGTTATCATAAATAGAATCGTAAGTACACAAGGAATACCTTTAAATTAATAAGATCATACATCAGGGGAAATACATTTTATCACCTACTAGAGCAGTACATTTACAGGATGTAAACACTAAAATGGGAAATATTCTACATAGATGTATCAAATAGTAAAAAATTTAGAGAGTTAAAAATAAATATCTCCCTCAATAAGGAATTGAATATAAAAATGTTCATCCACTTGATCGAATATAACTATTCATTTGTTTTTTGTAGTATAGTCAGTAATGTAAATTTTTCTGATACATTAAAATGAGAGAAATAGTTTAGAGATCAGTATTTGCAAACCGTTAGAAAGACTTTAGAAAATCTTTGTTTGGTTCAGGTTTCCCTTAACCAAAGGTCTGTGAATTTCCCAAGGCTGCTGTTTAATAAAAAAGACTGGAGGGAAACATATTAGAATATCTAATTTTTGTTCTTGGTACTGACTGAATTATAGGTCATTTAAATTTCTCCTTTGTTATGTCTGTGTTTTTGGATTTTTCCTATAGTCAGCAATATTACTTCTCTTGTTGAGAACAAAGCAATATGTATTTTGAGGAGCAAGTTGACCTCATTATAGAATGGTCCTATATAAATATATAAAGTTTCTAATACTGAATGTCATAAAATACTGCTTTGTCGTATTTTTGTTGTTGTTGCTGGGACTTCTCTGCTGACTCAGATAGAGTGAGAGTCAGACAAAGAGAGATAGAAAGACACTACAATACTGAAGCTTCTATTCGTGCCCAGTATTTATGTGTCCCAGTATATGGGGCTGGGACACTCAAACCTTTGTCACATGTGTGCCAAAACAGGCACCCTCCCAGATCACCAGCCCCAACTTTGTTCTATTTTTTTTTTTTTTTTTTTAGGTGTAGCACTGCCCAGCAGTGGTTTATAGTGGTTTTGGGGATTGAACCTGGGACTTTGGAGCCTCAGGCGTGAGAGTCTGTTTGTATAACCATTATGCTATCTGTCCCCCCTCCAGTGCTTTTGTTAGCTAATAAAACCAAGAATCTGCCTTACTGCATCTGTCTTAGCTATTTGTCTTTAAATGTTTGGTAGGTTTGTTTGAGTAATAAATAATTCCAACAAATGGAGACAAATACAATTAAAATATGTCAGATAATTAAAATATTTCAATAATCTTTTCAAAGGCTTATTTTTAAGAACTCAGAAATAAAAGCAAGGCAGCCTGGGAGGTGGTGCAGTAGGTAAAGCACTAGATCCCCTCAAGCATGAGGTCCTGAGTTTGATCTTTGGCATTATATATGCTAGAGCAATGCTCTGGTTCTCTTTTACCTCCCTCTTCCCATTAATAATTGGATTTTTTTTTAAAAAAAGAAATAAATACAAGAATTTACAAATTAAGTTGTTTAATATTAAATGGTGCTTGTAGAAATTATGCATTATGCACCCATGCCAAAAGTATGTGACAAAAAGATCAGGGTACATTGCCCACCACTAGGTTCTCTGTGTTTTTGTTTGTTTCTTTTGTTTTTGATTTTTCCCAGATCTCTGCTTAGCTTTGGCATACAGTGTTATAGAGGCATTGCACCTAGAACCTCAGAGCCTCAGACACAGAAGTTTTTTTTATTTATTATTATTACTATTATTATTATTTTTATTTGATGGGACAGAAAAATTGAGAGTGGAGGAGGAGATAGGGAGAAAGATAGACATCTACAGGCCTGTTTCACTTCCTGTGAAGATCCCCCCTGCAGGTGGGAAGCAGGGGCTCAAACCTGGGTCCTTGTACATAGTAATGCCTATGCTCTACTGGGGCACCACAGTCCCACCCCCAGAAGTCCTGTTTTGCATAACCATTATGGTATCTATCCTGCGTTGGTTTTCTAATTTAAAAAAGGATCCCATGTGACCCTTAAGCTCTGAGGAAGTCATGTCAGTGCTCACATTTAGGCAGCTCCTTTAATTCTTACATTTTAAATGACTTCTTTTGACCTCAAGTCTCCATGCTGAAGTTATGGAAAATCTTGTTGGAAGTCTTGTTCAGCTAGGCATCAGCACACCTAGAGGACTCACACTGCCTGTGTTCCCCCTTTATAGAAGGAGAGAAGTGCTCTGCCCTACTGCTTTGTAGTAGCTTTGATTTTATTTATTTATTTTTTTAACCAGAGCACTGTTCAGCTCTGGCTTATGGTGGTGCGGGGGATTGAACCTGGGACTCTGGAGTCTTAGGCATAGTAGCTTTGCTTTGAAGTAAGGATAAACTATTGCTAAAGTTTGAGCTAATTCTGAACTTTGATCCCAAGGTAAAGCCTCTTGGTGTCATCTGGGGAAAGTTTTCAGAGTTTTACAGCAAAAAAAACACTATTATGTTTGATGACATAGGAAGAAATTTTCTCATGAACCCACAGAATGGATTAAAGGTAAGACCATTAATTGTCAAAGGCTTGAATGTGTGGTAAAACTTTTAAGTACTACTGCATTTCATAATTTGAGGGTGGGGGTGGGGGAGGAAGTATTATATTGTTACTGTCACAGGCAAGAAAACCCTATTTAGAAAATTGCATATATTTTGTGTCTCTTCTGTGTTAGCAATCTCTTTGGTTAGCCAACTCATCCAAGAGATACAGTGTGAGAGAGAGAGAGAGAGAGACCAGAGCACACCTCAGCCCTGGTTTATGGTGCAGGGAATTAAACCTGGGTGGGACCTTAGAAACTCAGGCATTAAAGTCTTTTGCAGAACCATTATGTTGTCTCCCTGGCCCTGTTATTCTTTAATTAGACAAATCCAAGGACAAATTCAGGGCCTCATGTATAACTGACTTTACTAATGCCAGCTCTCTGGCCCAACTTTTATTCCCTATTTCAAGAAAAGAGAGATAATGAGAGAGAAAGAGAGAGCAAGAGAAAGACCAAAACATTAAATTATCTCCTGAACCCTCATTCAGATGTTTTATTTGTAATTAGTTCTATGGAGTAGCACAGGTGTAACTTACTGATATAACTTTTAGATGAGTAGGTTTGCAGTTTTTCCTATTGCTGTATGAAAAGTTGAGTAATGTTTGTTTCCTTTAGATAAGGCCTTTTATGAAAGCACACCTAAATCGAGATAAAGACAAAGAACTCTTAAAGTTAACTCAGTACCTCAAGGAAATAGCAAAATTAGATGACTTTTTGGACTTAAATCACAAATATTGGGAGAGGTAAGTTAATTACATATTCATTTACTGTTTACACTAATGAATGAAAAATTGTCTGGTGACCCCATATATACATATTCATGTGTCTATATTTCATTAATTGTTAATTTTTACTTAAAAATGGGAAAACTCTAAGAATATTTTTTAACGCAGAGACATGGTTCCTGAAAATATCTTCCTCCTTTCACATTAAACTCTAACTTGGCTTTTTTTTTCTCCCTACACTCATCTTTTAGGCACTTTTTAGTAGAAAGAACTTGAGAGACTAGTACTTGTGTGTGGTACCACCTGTAAATTTTTTTGTGACATTAGTCCCTTTTATGAATCATGTGGGGATGAAATCCTTATTTTTATATATAAAGGAATGTCAAGATAAAATATACCAAACATTTTCTTAAAAAGTGTGAAAATTGTTGTGAATCTAGCATGATACAGCCTAGACACTTTATTTCTTACAGGTATCTCTCAAAGAAGCAAGGACAGTAGTTACAAGTTAAATCAGCAGTTACTGAAGATATGTGAAATCCAGGAACTTCTTGCTTTGATGCTAGAAATCGTTATTATAGTGCTGGACACTGAAACAAATAACAGACAGCTTATACTTGGTCTTCCAGTTTTTGTAAATTTAATTTTATATTTTTTGAAGATCATAGCAATATGCTTTAAAAAAAAATCCCCCCTCATAAGAATATACTGTTATTCTGGAAAAAAAAATTTTTTCTCCAGCATTGATTACTGTTTTTACCATATACCCCAACACATGAAAGTGGACAAAAATGTATATTTAAGTGTCACTTTGTGACTTAGAAAATAAGTTATGTCTGTATATTTTGTCTCATTGTATTTTTTTCTAACTAAACTTACGGCAAACCTATCTTGAACTACTGCTTTTCCCCTTATGAACCCTCCACCCCCCAGTTTTAAATAAGGAAGCAATATTGGTATGCTTAAAACTCCCAAGATTTTTATTATTTATTTCTTTATTGTAGATACAGTTTTCTGTCTTCACTATTGACTTCTCTGAATTCTGAGCTGTCAGTTTGGTCTGTATATGTGTCAGTGTTCTTTGAGTAAAACTGGAAAAACATCAACTGTGATGCAGATATGTAATAGTATGAGAAATAGAAAACTTGTGAAACCAAGGAGCCAAATTACTTTTGTGTGGTGAAATAGAGCATTTTTGCTTAAACTGTTGCCATAGACTCAGTTAAAGGCAATGCAAAATGGGACGTACCGCAGATTTAATCCTAAAAAGCATGAACAGAATGTTTTTGCTGTCCCAGCTATATCTTGTCTAAGTGCAAATACTTTAAGTGAAAATATCTAGTAAAAAAAAATATATATTTGCAACACTTACGCCTGCAGACATGTAATGTGACCACTGTTTTGTGTTGACAGTATTGGTTTAAACAGTTCTTGTATTTGGAAGGAGTCTGATCCTTTCAAATAAATATGGTGTATATTGTTCTTATGGGATTATTTCAGTGGTGTAAATAAATATCTTTTTTTTTTCTTAAAATTTTTTGGCTACCTGCTTTATCTTATCCCAACTATTTTATATCTTGGTGAATCATAAAGCAAATGTGCTTGGTTTTTAAAAGTGTGTACATCACTGTTCATGCATTTAGAATTGAATTTAGCAGCTAGTTAGATATATTCAATTACTTACAATAAGTGCCATGTTTATAGAAAGGTAAACTTTTTTGTCTTCAGGGTTATTGCTGGGGCTTGGTGCCTACACTATGAATTCACTATTCCTGGTGGCCTTCTTTTCCTTTTTTTTTTTTTTTTTTAAATAGGATAGAGAGAAATTGAGAGAGGAGGGCAAGATTAGGGGGTGGAAAGATAGGCATCTGCAAACCTGCTTCACCATTTGTGAGGTGAGCCGCCTGCAGGTGAGGACCTGGGGGCTCGAACTAGGATCCTTGCCCGGGTCCTTGCTCTTCGTACTATGTGTGCTTAACTCAGTGCATAACCACCCAGCCCCAACTATTTTCCTTATGGCAGGTTATTATACAGTTATCCAGTATGGAAGAGTTGAATAGCCTTTAGATAATTTAAGTGGTTCAACTAAAAATGTATATCTTAATTATGAGGGTAAATTTAAATATCTAAATATGAAATTTAACATTTTAGAATATTTACTTCATTGGTACATTTCCAACTCTAAAAGGCACTTATTATTCCAAGTAGGCAGGGAGATCTTAAAGATGAACACTTAAAGTCATTTAAAATGGCAGAAAAGAACAGGCATTTTCTAAATCTATATAACCTAGCATTTAAAGATTAGCAATGCTCACGAAGCCAAGCAGGATTTTTGAAAAGTATTTCCTGCCATTAGGTGGTGCCCAAACCAAAGTTTATTAGCTAGTATGCTAAATTAAGCAATTGGAGAACATTGTCACTGTCAGCTTGAGATGTTCTTGTGTGATTAATACTCTAGTAGATTTTGGGAGTTCCAGTTTGTTTTCTGCATTTCATGATTGATTGAACAAATCCCTCTAGCTGTCTAATTATGCTTGTGGCACACAGCAAAGCCAGATGACTAAATTTGGGTGCATTTGATGTATGTGCCCCGGACTTTCAAACAATATCTACTGTATTTAAAATCTGCAGAGTGCCATTCAATCTTGAGTTTAGAGGGCAACTGGAAATCGAGCAGTCCCTTGGTTTCTTCAGGAAAAATCAGTCATTGGACTCAAGATGGCTGTGGTATTCATTTAGTTGGAAAGGCAGAGAGCAGATAAGTAGGTCATTAATAAGACAGCAACAGGACAAGTTCTAACTTCAAACTAAAACTTAACTTTTTTTGGGGGTGGAGATAGCATAGGGCTGGGAAGAAATGTATGCAAATGTATGTAATTTCTTAGGCTGTGTCTTGATTTATTTTAAAAATGACAGTTGGGTGGACTGAGGAGATAACATACTGGTTCTGCAAATACTTTCATGTCTGAGATTCTCAAGTCCCAGGTTCATTCCCCAGCACCACCATAAGCTCAGAGCTCAGCAATGCTCTGTCCTCTCTCTCTTTCATCCAAAAATAAAATATTAAAAAAATAAAATTATGGTTTTCAAAATAATAAAACATGACTAATGAATAAACAGTTGAGGGTTTTTCATCAGTTATCAACAGTAGTTTCAAAGATAAAATGTTTGGCTTCCCCTCTATTAAACAACACATACCATTAAATATTACTAGCTGTGACAGCAACTAAAGTAGTATCTCTGAGTGTTAATTGCTTAGATGTTTATATAAAGATATCCTAGTTTTTGGAATTATTTTGGCACATTTACCTGGGTCTTGATAGGAATGCTAAGTACTTTAGAGTTTAAGAGTTTAAGGAGAAAGGTTTGGAGATTGGTTTGTTAGATTTGTTAAAGACTTCTGAGAAAGTAAAGCTTTATAATAACTAGAACAGGGAGTGGGGCAATAGCGCAGCAGGTTAAGTGCAGGTGGTGCAAAGCGCAAAAACTGGTGTAAGGATCCCAGTTTGAGCCCCTGGCTCCCCACCTGCAGGGGAGTCGCTTCACAAGCCGTGAGGCAGGTCTGCAGGTGTCTCTGTCTTCTCCCCTCCTCTCTCTATTTCTCTCTGTCCTATCCAACAACAATGACATCAGTAACAACAACATTAATTACAACAAGGGCAACAAAAGGGAATAAATATTTTTAAAAATCTTAAAATAGTGGTCTGGGAGGTGGCGCAGTGGGTAAAGTGTTGGTCTCTCAGGCATGAGGTCCTGAGTTCAATCCTTGGCAGCACATGTACCGGAGTGATGTCTGGTTCTTTTTCTCTTTCCTATCCCTCTCAATAAATAAAATATTTTTTAAAAAGTCTTAAAATAAGAAAGTTCTTTAAAAAATAACTGGAACATTTGTCTTTGGGCCTTAAAGGTGTCAGGTAAACAAGGTTCCATATAGAGTGTAAAATTGTGAGAATCTGTTGTGATGCAGTATACCGGCCAACCATAGAAGTCTGGACACAGCGCTTGGCTGACGTCAGCCTTGGTGACAGAGCATACAGTGATCTGTGCAAATGCACAGTGAACTGTGGGTAGATCCGGTCTGTGCAAATGCACACAGCACTGAATAGACTTAAAAGTACCGCCAGCCAGAAGTCAGCTCTTTTTTTTTTGGCTGCTGCTTCTGGTTGGCTGAGGTTGTTCAAGGTGCCTGCCAGGGCTCTTTCTCCTGGGAACTGAACACGTGTGACTCAGCTAGCCAGTAAACTTTAAGACTCCTCTACAACCCTGAGTAACCTATACCTCAGCTGATAATAGTTTATTTCATGGGACTGAACTTTTCATAACTACTCATGGACTTTATGGACCTAGCATATTCTTTTTCTTTTTTTTAAATATTCCCTTTTGTTGCCTTTGTTGTTTTATTGCTGTAGTTATTATTGTTATTCTTGATGTCATTGTTGTTGAATAGGACAGAGAGAAATGGAGAGAGGAGGGGAAGATGGGGGGGAGAGAAAGATAGATACCTGCAGACCTGCTTTACCGCCTGTGAAGTGACCCCCCTGCAGGTGGGGAGCAGGGGGCTCGAACTGTGACCCTTATGCCAGTCCTTGAGCTTGGTGCTACCTGCATTTAATCTGCTGTGCTACCACCTGACTCCCTGACCTAGCGTATTCTTTTTTTTTTTTTTTTAATATTTATTCCCTTTAGTTGCCCTTTTTTTTAAAAATTGTTGTACCTATTATTGATGTCATTGTTGGATAGGACAGAGAGAAATGGAGAGAGGAGGGGAAGACAGGGAAAGAGAAAGACAGACACCTGCAGACCTGCTTCACCACCTGTGAAGTGACTCCCCTGCAGGTGGGGAGCCTGGGGCTTGAACTGGGATCCTTACACCGTTTCATGCACTTCGTGCCATGTGTGCTTAACCCACTGTGCTACCGCCCGACTCCCCCTAGCGTATTCTTAACCCACTGTGCTACTGCCTGACTCCCACCTAGCATATTCTTTTTTTCCCCCTTTTGTTGCCCTTGTTGTTTTATTGTTGTTGTAATTATTGTTGTTGTTGATGTCATTGTTGTTGGATAGGATAGATAGAAATGGAGAGAGAAAGGGAAGACAGACACCTACAGACCTGCCTCACTGCCTGTGAATTGACCCCCTGCAGGCGGGAAGCTGGGGGCTTAAACCGGGATCCTTACGCAGGTCCTTGCACTTTGTACCTCATATGCTTAACCGGCTGCGCTACTGCCTGTCCCCTACCTAGCATAGTCTTAACCCCTGCTGATAATTGCTTATTGCAGTACCTAAAATAATGTACCATACCTCTGTACTGCCCTAATAAAACCTTGATTCCTTTAAACATACTTCAAGCCATCTCTCAGCCAAATCCACTATGTGCCGCAGCCAAAGCCCTTTTTAATTTTCCAAAGCCCTTTTTAATTTTTATTTACAACAAGAATCTATCACACTGATAACAATAACAACTTTGGAACTAAATGATCAATTCTGACAAGCTAGGTGAAAATGCTAACTGATCTAGTAAAGTATTACTTATTAAAACACTGACTTCTGAAAAAGCTTTTTTAAAAATTTGAACCTGGGGGTGTGGGTGGTGGTGAACTTAGTTGCATGCACATATTACAGTACACAAGGGCCTTGGTCCCTACATGAGGGGGTAAGTTTAATGAGGAGTGAAGCAGTTTTACAGGTGTCTCTCTCCTCCTTTCTATCTCCCCCTTCCCTCTTGATTTCTCTTTCTATCCAATAAATAAATATAAAAATTTGAACCTATGATTTGTAAGACCCTTGATAAATAGGGGGAACACAGTTCTTAGAAATATAAAAACAAGAATTACTAAAGTGTTAGCAGTATTTCCATATATTGATACTGGCTGTGCTGGACAGAGTATACTTTGTCATATGAAATGCCAAACATTTGACATTCCAGAAATATATTATTAAAATGAGGTGAACAGGTTTTTACAAATCTCCATTAATCCTCTTTCTAGTTCCTAATTCCCCAGAGCAGTTTTGATTGCTATCACTGCTTATTATATAATATATGAGAATAGCTATAGTTTCCCAACTGGGGCTTGAAGAAGAGTTAAATTATTTTTCAGAAAATATACAGGGCTTGAATCCTTCCTTACCAGTGGTGGAACTCTCATAAGTCTCTTTTAACTCTGAATGTTAACTCTTTTAAAAAGCACCAATACTAACACCTGTTTCCTGCATTAGCTGTTGGTGAAGGTCAAATAAGACAGTTCCTGTGTAAGTTCCTAGAAACAGCAAAGGCTCATATGAATGTTACATGTTGATAAAATTGATTTGCAGTGTATGGTTGTCATTGAGCTATGGATTATGTTTGAAATTATAGTTACAAGCAGTGCAGTACTTAAAGGAAAATCTAAAAAAAAAAAGTACCTTGGTTTTCACAAAGTTCTAAACAATTGAGCAAAGTAGAAGAATGACACACTTCTTACGATCTAGATGTTTATATAAATGTGCAAATGCTTTTGAGTCTGCAAATGCCAGAGAATAATGGCCTGGATGGTAGAACTGCCCTCCTACCCAATATTTGAAACTTTAGTGGTATTATAATACATCTTATAGAGTAGAATATTAACATTATTCTGATCTTCTAACATTGGGAACCAGCTATTTGCTGATAGAAGCATGCTAACTTTGCCATGCCATGCAAACAAGAGCTCATTGCTTTATGCATTTATGCATTTCTTCTCTTTTTTTAAAAATAATTTTTTTAAAGAATTTATTAATGAGAAAGATAGGAGGAGAGAGAGAGAGAGAAAGAACCAGACATCACTCTGTTACATGTGCTGCCTGGGATTGACCTCAGGACCTTATGCTTGAGAGTCCAATGCTTTATCCACTGTGCCACCTCCCAGACCACTTAAAAATAATTTTATTAGTGGTTTAATAATGATTAACAAGATTATAATATAACAGGGGTGTTGTCGGGTTGCATCGCGGGGGAGAGAACTCGACCAGAGCCAACCTGGGCTGCTTCTTACTAAGCAACGCGGGAGAGGGACCAGGAACTCTTGGCTGAGCGGAACGCAATGCAATTTTTTTTTATTGATCAGAGAAAACACATATCTTATGAAACGGAAGTGGCAGGTCGGAAAAGGAAATAGCTAGGAGGGGGGTGGAGAGAAAAAAGCACGAAGGTAGCAAGCTCCCATAGCAGCTGTTGCGAAGGTTCTAACCAGTGGGGATTAAACCAATACCCTGCAGGCAGGGCGGGTCTCAAGCAAAACAATGATTATGTAAATAGACCACAGCATCAAGCAATGCAGCATGGAGCAGGGGGGAACTGGCATAATGCCCAACAGGGTACAATTCCATACAATTCCCACCACCAGAGTTCTGTGTCCCATTCCCTCCATGGGAAGTTTTGCTATTCTTGAGAGTATGGACCAAAGATATTTATGGGGTGCAGAAAATGGAAGCTCTGGCTTCTATAATTGCTTCTCTGCTGGACATGGACATTGATCGTTCCACCCACACTCCCAGCTTGTTTCTAGCTTTCCCTTGTGGGCAGGGCTTTGAGGATGTGAGGTTCTAGGATTCATTGGTGAGGTTGTCTGCCCAGGAAAGTCAGGACGGCAGCATGGTAGCATCTGCAACTTGGTGGCAAGATATAAAGCAGGACAAATAATTTAATCATCAGGGACCCAAAGGTAGGAATAGAGCAGATGAAACTAGAGGTATTCATATGGAAAGAAGCTAGGAAGTCAATAGGTATGTTCCAAAGGCCCACAATTTTATTAATTTTTGCCTGAGCCTGATAGCATGCAGGTGGACTAAAAGTATTGTCTGGGAAGATGGTGTCAGAGTTGGAAATAGTACTAGAAAGCTGGATTAGGGCAGAGGGTAGCTCCCAAATATGAGGAAAATATATAAATGCCATTGTTAACCCCATTGATCTTTCCTAGGGCTCATATGTATTCCTATTTAGCACAGGAGCCTGTGTAACCTCTGAGCCCCTATTAATCTAAGCTCGAAGTCCATGGTCATAGGTAGGAACATTCTAGGCTGCACTCATTTCAGGACCAGTCTTCCTCAATTAGCAGAGTAGGTTGATTTAGCCTCTCTTCAGAGAGTGGGGCAGGTCCATAAGAGGGCTTATGATGACCAGGGATGGTAGGGAGAGGGATCTATTAGAGACCTAGGCCCATCATATCTGTGTGGGAATCCAAGGATTCCCTGACTAAAGCCTGAGATGATGGGGTGGCCTGGTATTGGCCAAAAAGGCCATCATTAAAGTGTGCTCGTCTCTTGCCCTTACCCAGCTTTTGTAATCCATACATTATCTGACAAAGTTAGTCTTAAAGTGATTGAGGGAAGCGAAGTCGAGGGTAGGAAAGGGAGGGTGTCGAGGGTTAAGTAGTAAATATCGGATTAGGTACTTTGTGTCTTCTTTAGTGTTTGTTTTTTTTTTGCTAAATTTATTGAATCTAAGTCTACTCACAGCTAACTATTGAGCACTTTTAGTTTAAGGTTTATATTTTCCCCTAACTTATGGGTACATGTGTACATATATCCTGTCCCATGAAGGATAGATTTTCAGCTACACTGTACGGGGGTTGGTGGTGGTAGGGACACAGATCTTTGGTGGTGGGAATGGTGTTCATCTATACTCCTATTAACTTACAGTCTTATGTCAAGGGTAAACATTGAATGTCTCGAGTTCTTTAAATGCATAGATTTCAGTTATGAGTATATATTCCTTTATTTGAAACTTAATGTTTCAAATTTGTTAACTGATTGAATTCTGACACTGGGCTTAAATTGTTAAAGCATTTCTAATAATAACATTTTTTTTTTTAAATACTAAATCATTCTTCTGACCAAGTAGATCAGAAGCAACCGGTCCTGGCAGTACCTAAGATACAGTTATTTGTAAATAGGATTAAATGACATAAATAATAGTGAGATCTTATATGGTACAGTAAATTCTAACCATGGGATTTCCAAAGTAAATCAAGCTTCCAGATAATTTGGCTATTCTTCTTCTAGCATTTGCCCTTCTTCCGTAGCCAGTCAACAGCGTCAGTTTGAGCCTGATGTAAAGTTTCGAGACCTCCTTTGAATCTGGAGAGGTGGCAGTCATTGACTATGTGGGTCATAGTCTGTCTGTAGCTGCAGGGGCAGTTCGGGTGGTCTCTGGCTCCCCAGCGATGGA
Organism: Erinaceus europaeus; assembly: GCF_950295315.1. NCBI lineage: Eukaryota > Metazoa > Chordata > Mammalia > Eulipotyphla > Erinaceidae > Erinaceus > Erinaceus europaeus. Next base: position 19,096 of record NW_026648058.1, on the reverse strand, counting down.
ACATAGCGGCGCACCGGCCATGGCCTGTTCGATAGCGATTGAGGAGGGCCCATTATAATAATAATTATCTATTGCCATCTTAAACTCTTAAGTTAGCAAGGAACCTACCTCATCCTAGAACCTCTGGGACTTGCTTGTATTTCTTTTTTTTTTTTATTTAATATTTATTTATTCCCTTTTGTTGCCCTTGTTTTATTGTTGTAGTTATTATTGTTGTCATTATTGGATAGGACAGAGAGAAATGGAGAGAGGCGGGGAAGACAGAGAGGGGGAGAGAAAGATAAGACACCTGCCGACCTGCTTCACTGCTTGTGAAGTGACTCCCCTGCAGATGGGAAGCCGGGGACTCAAACCAGGATCCTTTAGCCGGTCCTTGCACTTTGTGCTACCTGCGCTTAATCCGTTGCTCTACTTCCTGACTCCTTTGCTTGTATTTCTTCATGCTTCTGTTCTTGATCTCCTACCATGTGATACTGCCTCTGCTTACCTCAACTAAATCAATGCACCCAGTGCCATCACATCACATTTCACTTTGAACTGTATCTAGAAATGCCAAGCCTGAGATGTCAACCCTCCAACTCCAATAATCTGGTGAGACCTTTCCTAACACATGAGATACTCAACTAGTTCCATTTCAAATGGTGCATTCCCTAACAAAGTTGTTTAATTTCTTATTTGATAGGACAGAGAAAAAAATCTCGAGAAGAGTAGGGAGATAGAGAGATAGAGGAAGAAAGACATGGAGTGCTGGGTGGTAGTGCACCTGGTTGAGTGCAAGGATCCAAGTTCAAACCCCCGCTCCCCACCTCAGGGGGATGTGTTATGAATGGTGAAGAAGGTCTACGCATGTCTTATCTTTCTCCCTTTCTCCCCCTTTCTCTCAATTTCTCTCTGTCCCATCAAGTATAATAGGAAAAAAAAAGGGGGGGGAATTGGAAAAAATGGCCACTGGGAGCAGTGCATTTGTAGTGCCAGTACCAAGCCCAGTGATAAGCCTGGTGGCAATAAAAAAAAAATAAAAAAGCAGGACAGAAGGAAGGAAGAAGGGAGGGAGGGAAGAAAAACTTTGAGCACTACTTTACTGCCATAAAGCTTCCTCCCTGCAGGTGGGGACTGGGGAGTTAAACTCAGGTCCTTCCATGTGCAAGCTCAACCAGGCCCAACACTTTTTTTTTAAATCATCAAAATGTTATACTAAGGTAATTTTTTTTTTCTTGACTGACTTGGCAGAATAAACTGTGCAGAAAACATGCACTCCATACTTAACATGCTAATTAGTATTTATGATGATACATACCTCGGGCACTCTTTCTTCATCAGAGGTGAATCTGTGCCCTCACAGAGCTTTTATTTGAGTCAGGGATACTACAAAGAAGACAACCAGTAAGATAATTTTCAAGGAGAAGTGTTGTAAATATATAATATGATGGAAATGAGTGGGTTGGTAGAATTGGAGTGGTGTGATTCAACAGTTGCATGGGCTAATGTGGGAAGACCTGAGTAATAAGAAGTATCATTCAGAATATGTAGAGGGTTGTGGGCTGAGCTAGGGCAGGTGTAGGACCTGAAGGCAGGGACAAGGTAGCAGATTCAGGGACTTGTGGGAGGTAGGTGTGGCTAGTGAAATAGCACATTGCTTTGATGATATGTTCCAAACTCATGAGGATGGAGAGAGGGAGCATGAGTCAACAGGATGGGTTGGATTCTGCAGGTCACAGTAACCTGATAAATTCTAGTTGAACATACTAAGTAAAATGGGAAGAACCACTGGTAGACTATAATTGTGGGGGTCTGTTTGATGTCTGAATAGCCTTATTGAGATCTAATTTATACACTTAAAAATCCACCTGCTTTGAAGCATAGCATGTAGTTCAGTGGTTTTTTTAATGCATTTCTCTAGTTGTGCAGCAATTACCATGAGCCAGTTTTTGATTTGAGTTGTTTTCAGACCATTCTGGAGGCATGTGGTGGTGCATCCACTTGAGAACACATGTTACTGTGTGCAGAGACCAGGATTCAAGCCCTTGGTCCCCACCTGTAGCGGGGACTGGGTAGGGGGTAGCTTCACGAGTGGTGAAGCAGTGCCATTGGTCTCCTTCTCTCTCTTTCCCTCTCTCCTTCTCCTCTATCTCCCCTCCCCTCTTAATTTTTCTGTCCTATTAAAAAAATCACTCTGTTCAACTGCTTCCAAATGCTATCAGTCTATTGACAATTCATTTCCTTGAGACTTTCAGACTGAACATATAACTAAAATCTCCCTACTCTGGGGAGTTATCAACTGCCCTTAGACTCTAGAGGCTTCCCACAATTCCTTGTCACATGAGCTTCTCCAGTATGGCAGCTTTCCTTGTCAAAAGCAAAGTGTTTTATAGAACATAAAATAATCATGAGGCCACATCTTATATCACATTTGCCAAATCCTGTTAGAAGCAAGTAACTGGTCCCTCCCACACTTAGGAAGTAGATTACATTGAAGAGTGAACAACAGGAGATAGTATTGAAAATTAGCTTCTTTATGACCTGTCTGCTATAACCCTTGAGCCAATTCTGTGAAGTGGCTATAAAAATTTTCTATTTCACAGTATGGTTATGTAATTTCAAGTGTTGTGGCATCTGGCAACATAGTAAAGATTCAGTAAATGTCAGTGATCATCATGGTAATAACCGATGGATACCCTCATAAATGCTTACAATCTTCCTGAATTATGGAGGCTCTTGTGAGAACATTAGACTAGGGAGTTGGGTGGTGGTGCAGCGGGTTAAACGCAGGTGGCGCAAAGCAAGGACTGGCGTAAGGATCCTGATTCGAGCCCCCAGCTCCCCACTTGCAGGGGAGTCGCTTCACAAGTGGTGAAGCAGGTCTGCAGGTGTCTTTCTCCCCCCCCCATCTTCCCCTCCTCTCTCCATTTCTCCCTGTCCTATCCCAACAACGACAGCAATAATAACTACAACGGCAACAAAAGGGAATAAATAAATAAAATAAAGAACATTAGACTATGGTGTTTTGAACTTGAGTTTCTCAGAAAGTAACATGAAATCAGTGATCTATGTGGTGTGGAGAGGAAGACAATGACTAATGAAGCACATAATTTGGGAGTAATATCTAACGACATGGGAGTCTGGTGTTAGGTTGTCACTTAGTCAAGTATTGTCTGCTAAGATATCCATCTCTACTATGGACCTTGGTCAATGGTCTACATGCTTCTTGGCTACATCATCCTTTGTTATAAATTAATCTGGGGGTGTTCCTTCTTGTGTCCATAACTGCACTGAGTCCAGAAAAGTAGTGGAGCTAAAATCTTATGTAGAATCAGCTGCTTTGACAGAGGGTGAAGCAGAGACCAGGGAAGGCTCTGGAAGGCCCTCTATGTTCTCTCCATCTTGACATACCACACAACCTTACTTCTCTGCAGTTTTGGCACCTTGGGAGCCCCCTGAGAATGAGGCATGCATTTATTTTGCTTTTTCACATTCTTTCACATTTCCTTCAAAGGCTTATTTTCCCCTTCTTCAATTCTAGAGAACTTAATTTAGCTAGGCTGCAGAGTGACAGGGATTTTTGATCTATTCAATACCTCCTTATATTTATCCCCAAATGTATTGCTCGACTCCTTTATATTTTCCCTTTATTTGATAGGACAGAAAGAATTGAGAAGGGAAATAGGGAGGGGGATGAGAAAGAGAGACATTTGCAGCACTTGCTTCACCACTCAGGAAGCTTCCCTCCTGCAGCTGGAGACTGCAGGATTGAACGGTCCCTGTGCATGGTAATATGTGTGCTCTACCTGGTCTCTTGCCTGATTTCTGAGATTCCAAAACAAGTCACTTTGTTCTCTGATTTTCCCAAAGGCAACAAATGATTGAATAAGGGAAGAACCAGAGTTGCAAAGAAGTAGAAAGACATTGCTTAGTATTTCAGTATGTATTTGTATGAGCAATAGAGACCAGCTCTGGCATATGGAAGTGGCAGTGGTTGAACCCAGGGCTTCCAGGGCTTTTGGCATGCACGCCTTGTGCTCTAATATTGACTTAATCTCCTTGGCGTCATTTCAAAATTGTGAATCCACCACAAACAGCTTGTTTGACCTAGTAGGCACATAATAAGTATATCTGTGCTTGGGTCTACTACTAAGGACTAACTGCAGGTGAAGCTTTCTAAATATTTCCACATAAAGCTGTTAGGGATTTTTTCCCTTGGAAAAATGATTAATAGTCATTAATGAGCTCTTATCACAAAGATAAAGTCAGCTTTGCAGAAGTTTGTTTTCTTTCTTTTTTATTGTTATTGATGTCGTTAGATAGGACAGAGAGAAATGGAGAGAGGATGGGAAGACGGGGGGGAGGGGCGGAAAGATAGACACCTGCAGACCCGCTTGCTTCACTGCTTGTGAATGACTCCCCCTGCAGGTGGGGAGCTGGGGGCTGGAACCGGGATCCTTAAGTCGGTCCTTGTGCTTTGCCACACCTGTGCTTCACCTGCTACTGCCTAACTCCCTTATAGAAGTTTGTTTTCCCTTCACTTTCCCTGGATGTACCCAAGCCCTAAGACAAGAATTACTTAACTTTAAAATTATACTTAGTTTCACTCTGGAAAGACAGAAACAGATTAGGGGTATGAATTGACCATGTCCAGCAGAGAAGCAATTACAAAAGTCAGACCTCTACCTTTGTGTACCCCATAAAGAATTTTAGCTCATATTCCCAGAGGGGTAAATGTTAGGGAAAGATAATGATGACCAGAGAGCTCTGAACTCCAATTCCATCAGGACCCAGAGTGAGAAGACAGAAAAAAAAAAAAAAGGACACTCAGAAGTAGTAAGTGTAGGAAGAAAAGGCAGGACCATAGAAAAAATGGGCAAATATATATAAATATAGACAAATAGTAATAGAAATAATAGTCAGCCCATACCTGTGACCTTGGGGGAACTAATGCAGTTTCCAGTGGAGGGAATGTAGAAACAGAACTCTGGTGATGGGAAAGGCATAGAATTATACCCCAATTATTTTATAATTTTGTAAATCAATAATACATCACTAATATTTTTAAAAATTTCTTTATTGGGATTAATGGTTTACACTTGACAGTAAAATACAATAGTTTGTACATTTCTCAGTTTTCCACATAACAATTCAAAACTGACTAGGGCCTCCTCTGCCATCATGTTCCAGTATTTTTAAAAAGAAAAAAATTATACTCTGCTCTATGAATATTCATAGCAGCATTACTCACAGAAGTACCCCCACACCACCAAATAGAAACAACCCAAATGTCCATCAACTGGGGACTAGTGAAAGAAAATGTGCCACATTGTTGCAGTAGTCAGCAACTAAGAGCATGAAGCACTAGTGATGCTGCAGCAAAGTGAAAGAAGGAGGTCACCAAGGAGCGCACATTGCAGGCTTCCATTTATACAAAATCTGCAGGACAGGCAGATCTGTAGAAGCAGAAGGTAGATTTGTGGTTGCCTAGGGCTGTGGGGGAGAGGAAGAATGCCAGTGCTGGGGCAGTTGATGGCTGGGGTGGGGCTAGGCAGTGCTGACTTTCTTTTTGGAGGGCTGAAAATATTCTAAAATTGGTTTTGATGATGGATGCACAACTTTGCAAATATATTAAGTCTTTGAGAACTCGCAAAAGAGCTTACTTGGATAGTGCACTGCTTTGCCATGTACAAGACCCAGCTTTGAGCCTGGCCATCACCACACTAGAGTAAGCTTCTATGCTGTGGCCTCCCTCCCCCCCAAGAATTTAGGACTTCTAATTTGTCCTGAAGTTGTTGAAGCAAAATCATAACATTCTGCTTTCCTTTATGACCCCAGCGTAAAACAACAATGAAAAACCACCTATCTGTAGGAAAAAGCATGGTTTTGTACATGGGAAGAAACAATATAAATTCAAAACTTACAGTTGAGGATTAGCTCTATTGTGCATATCTTTAAAAAGTTTATATGACTATCCAGTCAAAACCAACAGGTGGTCTCCTGTGAAATGTTCTCTAGCAGGTTTCCAAGTAGACCTACAGGACTGTATACTGTCTTGGAATGTCCTCAGAAGGCTCTGTCATTGATCAGGTAAAAACCCAGAGTCCTGGGCCTGGGTGGTGGTGCACCTGGTCGAGCACACATATCACAATATGCAAGGACCAGAGTTCAAGCCCCCAGTCTCCACCTGCAAGGGGAAAGCTTTGCAAGTGGTGAATCAGTGTTGCAGGTGTCTCTCTGTCTCTCTCCCATCTCTACCACCCCTTTCCTTCTCAATTTACGGCTGACTCTATCCAATAAATAAATAAATATATTTAAAATAAAATAAAATAAAACAAAACTCAAGAGTCCTTTCTTTCTAATGGAAGAGAGGAAGTCAGGGATGGAAGAAACTACTCAAACTTCGTCTTCTTCCCTTGTGGCTTGTGGTCTCCACCACTGCCTCTGCCTCCCTGGAAGCCCTCTCGCCCTCCAAAGCCTCTTTGACTGCTGCCACCGAAACCACCTCTGCCACGACCCCCAAAGCTGCCTTCACCCTTTAGCTTGGCCCAGTCCAAAGTGACTTTCTTTCCATCAATTTCCCTATCTTCCATGGCCTCCTTGGCAGCTTTGACATCTTCCTAACTGTTGAAATCTACAAAGCCCAACCCTTTGGAGGACCCTGTCTCCTGACTGGTGACTATCCTCACCGTACAGAACCATCAGATGATTCCTTTAATGTCTCCTCTGTAGTTTTCCTCTGACAGACCCTTGACAGAGTTTTGGTTGGCTGGTTTCTTGCCCTGGGTCCCTGCAATTCCAACCTGATGGCTTTGCCCTTGATTTCCCTTTAAATTTAAAGGGAATTTAAAGCTTCTTTAAAGCATTTTCATTTGAAGCAAATTCTATAAATGCATACCTTTTGGATTTCCCATTTTGGTTCTGGGGTACTTTGATATTAGTTGCCTTCTCAGATACTTCCTGGAGAGTTTCTTCTGTTGTGCTGTAGGAAAGGTTACTCAAAACCAAAGTTTTGGACTCACCACTCCAGGTGCTGTTCTTTCCGCCTCTGTATTCTGGGTTTTGCCCCTTCTCTCCAGTGTAATACAGGGAAATGGATTGGCCATCTATCTCTGTTCCTTGTTTTTCTTCAAAGGTTTTCTCTACTTCAGCTTCCATCTTAAATCAACATAAGCCATCTCTTTACTCTTTCCATCTTTGCTGACTAGTGTGATGTCCACAGCATCTTCGAAGATGTCTTTCAATTCTTCCTGAATGAGTTTATAAGGCAGATTTTTAGCCAAAAGTGTTCTTGTGTCTCATTCCTTTAACATACCTTTTCTGCTATCCCTCTCCACTGGTTTTTCTAGTTTAATTTCATTGCCAAAGATTTTCAAACCAGTGAGTTCCAAGGCTTTTTCCTGGTCTTCAGCAGATTCCAAGTCCACATAGCCAAATTTCCTTCCGACATCCACAACAGCAATATCATTTTTAGCAAAAACATCGCTGATGCCAGTTTTTAATTCAGGAGCTGTTTTGTTGAAATTCAAATTTCCGACAAAGAGATTGAAAGATGTAGTTGGTTCTATGCCTTCTACTTTTTGTTTCTTTGCTTCAGGAGCTGCTTTTTGTTTGGCCACATTCTTCTTCTTCTTCTTCTGTTTTCCAGGTACTTCTTTCACAGGCTCTTCTTCCTCCTCTTCATCATCTTCACCATCGTCTTCCTCATCCTCATCATCCTCTTCCTCCTCCGCCACATCCTTGGTCTTCACAGGAGCAGCTTTGACAGCAGCCTTCTTCCCTTTTGGTGGTGTGGTCTCCATGGCCTCTTCTTTAGAGTCATCCTTATCCTCATCATCTTCGTCTTCCTCATCCTCTGAAGCTGGGGCAGCAAAACAACTGTTTTCTTCACAACTGGTTCAGGTTCTTCATCCTCATTTTCACTGTCTTCATCCTCCTCATTACTCTCTTCTTTCTTGGCCTTCTTACTGTTCTTTGCTCCCTTAGCAGGGGTCACCACATCTTTGGCAGGGGGGCCCTTCTTGCCAGGGGTCACTAAGGCTTTGGCTGGGGTAAGTGCTTTCTTGACTGGTGTGGCAACTGCACCTTTTTTTGCTGGAGAAGCCACTCTTTTCTTTGCTGTGGTTACCTTTTTGCCTTTTTTCTGAGGGATAACAACCTATTCTTCTCCACTGCTGCCATCTTCTTCATTTTCTGACATGTCCTCATCTTCACTATCTTCTTCTACCTACTTTGGGGGAGGAGCCATTTTCTTAGGCGCATCTTGATTCTTACCAGCCTTGGCGAGCTTCACCGTGACGGTGGCCTACAACGGGTGGAATGGGGCAGAGAAGCCCCAAAGAAACCAGATGATGTTGATGGCGGCTGCTGGCGCTGAAAAACCCAGAGCACGTACGTCTGGCTGCCAGCGAGCACTCAAGACTGAGGCTAAAGCCTGTGATCTTTTTCATTCTCTCTCTGCTTCCTTGCATTTCTCTTTATCTGGGTAAGGGGGGATTGAATTTTAAGGTTGAAGCAATCCATTGCATATGCTCCATACTATGGTTTATAATAAAAATTAAACCTTAGTATTTGAGTTGTAGTAGCTAATGATGGCTTCAATTTATAAAATTAGAAGAGTTAAGTTAAATGGGTGTGTGTGTGTGTGTGTGTGTGTGTGTGTGTGTGTTTGGACATCTTTGTGATTTGGCTGCACGAGGATGATTTTTTTTTTCCCCAGATAGAGGCAGACAGAAAGAAACCACAACACCAAAATCTCCTCCAGTACTGTGGGACCAGGCTCCAATCTTGATCACACACATGACAAGTAGTACACTATTTTAAGTGAGCTTTCTTGCTAGTCTGATGTAAACTCTTCCATTATTTAAATGTGAAGTTTCCCCTTGTGCAGACTTGGAACAGAATGTAAACTCATTAGTTCTTTGTTGTACCTACCTCTCTCTCTCTTTTTCATTTCTTTTCCTTCCCCCTCCCTTTCTTCTCCTCCTTTCTTTCCCTCCCCCCTCCCTTTCTCCTCCCTCCTTCCCCCCACCCCTCACCCCCCACCCCAGGGTTATTGCCTGGGTTTGGTGATTGCATTACCAATCCACCACTCCTGGCAGCCATTTTTTTCCTTTTTTTTAAAAAAATTTTTTTTTTTTGCTTGATAGGATAGAAAAATTGAGAAAGGGTGAGGAGGAGGTAGGGAAGGGGAGAAAAGAGACACTTTCAGCCCTACTCAGTGTTCTTGAAGCTTCCCCCTCTAGGTGGGATGTGGGCCTTGAACTCAAATCCTTGCTCATAATATTGTGTGAATGCCCTACTGCCTAGTCCCCATGTACCCACCTTTTGAGGGTCAGTATTTCTTCCTTTATAAAAAATATTTTTATTTATTCATTACTGGACGGAGACAGAAATTGAGAGGTGAAGGGGAGATAGAGACAGCTATAGCCCTGTTTCACCACTCATGAAGCTTTCCCCCTGCAGGTGGGGACCAAGGACTTGAACCTGGGCCCTTGAGCACTGTAACATGTGTGCTTAACCAAATGCACTATCACCTGGCCCTGGGTCAGTGCTTCTTCCTTGTCTTGCTCTTATCCAGTTAAGTCTGGAAATTTGCAAAATTAGAATGACTTGGACTTCATTTTCAGAATTTGTGTGAATAAAAGACAAGAGCAAAATTGTTTGGGTGAAGATGGTGACTTTACCTGATCCAGTCACCCCCATTTTGTTTCTTCTTTCTCCCTCTTCTTAGTCTGTGCTCTTCTAGGAGAAAGAAGGGCTGCCTAATGACAGGTAGCTGGGTGAAGAGTCAGCAGTAAAAAAAAAAAAAAAAAAAAAAAACACCAAAACTTCAATGGAGGGGCCAGCCTGTTCTCAGTCTCCACCTCTTAACAATAATACAATAACATTTTTGCATGATTAAGTCTGCACAACTTGTTTCAAAACATTACCCTGCAAAGCCGGAATTGCCGGTCAAGCAAGGTCCTCATGAAAAAGCCAGGCTTATAAGAGAACAGATCATACCTTGGATGAGCACACGCGAGCAGCCCATAGATGCACACCGGCTGGCAGCACATCAGATCTAGCAGGTTCTGCATCCAAGAAGCCAGGGCTTGTAGGTCAGAGCAAATCAGTGCATTTGAAGACTCAATAACCACCTTCAGAAAGTCATATCCTTTAAGGATTCCTGTGAGGCTGCCCAGCACTCCTCCCCTCACCCTCTCCAGAAAGTGCAGGGATGGGGTGGACCATCCTGAGTGTATCCCCGCCTCATCTAAGGATCTGGTTTGTACTTGAATGGGAGGCTGGAAGAGGGCATGGCACAGCAAGTCATGGTTTTGCTTATTATTATTATTATTTTTTAAGAAAAGCAATTTTGTGTTCTAGTTCCTAGAATAGCATTAGGCTAACTAAGGACTTCTGGAATGCTCTGGGACTGTTTTTAATTGATGGAAATTATACCAAATTAGCATTAATTTTTATGGGTAAATGGAAACATCTAAAGTGTACAAAAACAGTTCTCTTGAATAATTTAAACATAATCTCCACTGAATGTACTACTTCGCATACTCTTTCCTCAAAGATTCAATTCTTGGAAATGAAAATCATGAGACTTGGGTGGGAGAAACAGCATAATGGTTCTGCAAAAGACTTTCATGTCTGAGGCTCCAAGGCCCCATGTTCAGTTCCATATACCATATACTAGAGCTGAGGAATGCTCAGAAAAAAAAAAAAAGTCTCCATGGAGGAGATAACATAATGGTTTTACAAGAGATTCTCATGTCTGAGCCTCTGAAGTTCAAGGTTCAGTCCCCCCTCATTACTATAATCTAGAGTCGAGCAATGCTCTGGGGGAAAAAGAAAAGAAAGAAAAAAAAATACTTCAGTGAAAAATAAGGGAAATATTTTGTTTCTTTCGCTTTGTTTTCCCTTCATGCAGGCATGCAAGTCAACTGATTGGTTCTCTCAGAACTGGGTGGGCCCAAGAATCAGATACCAAGGGTCCTAGGACCCTGATAATCCCCAAAGTTAAGGATGTTTTATTAAAAATATAGGAGGGCCAATGAAATAGCTCAGTTGGATAATGTGCTGCTTTGCCATATGCATGACCCTGGTTTGAACCCAGACCCTACCACACTGCAGGAAGCTTTGGTGCTGTGATCTTTTTCACTCTCTTTCTGATTCTTTGTCTTTCAAAAAAAAAAAAAAAGTGGGCTACTGTGGCCCACTGGGTTGAGCACATACTTTATGTTCTAGGATCCAGATTCAAGCCCTGGCCCACAGCTGCAGTGAGTAGCTTCAAAAGCAGTACTGCAGGTGTCTCTCTGTCTCCCTCCCTTTCCTTAACTTCTTGATTTCTCTCTGTTCTATTCAACAACAATGGCAGCAGCAACAACAATAATAACAATGATAAGACAACAAGGGCAATAAAAGGGAAAAGGTGGCCTCCAGGAGTAGTGGATTTGTAGTGTGAGCCCCAGCAATAACCCTGGAGGCAAAAAAAAAAAAAAGGAGATCATTGTCAGGCAAAGCTGTTATTACTGCAAGTAAGTATCACCCAGGTGTGCACTAGAATTAGAGGTGAGAGGTAGCCACAAATTCTCCCTTACAGTTCTGAGAAGGAATCAATCTTTTCTACAACTTTATCTTAGACGTCAAAACTTTCAAACTGAGATAGATTTTGGTTGTGGAAAGCCTCCATCCTGCTTTGTGGTTCCTTGTTGCATTAGCCTTAGCAATCTAATATGTTAGTATTCATTGAGAGTCTGTGAGATTTGTATGTAGTACAAAATTTTTTGTATGTAGTACAAATTTGTATGTAGTACAAACTTTTCTTCAACCCAGCCCTTTGAGGTAGATAAGATGACTGTTCCTAGTTTATGGCCAAGAATTGGAATTTGGAATAGAGAAATAACTTGTTGAGATCATATGGGCCAAAATGATGGTCAGCATATTATTTGTTGTTTTGTTTGTTTTAAGAGAGAAGGTAGAGACAGAGTAAAAGAGACCACAGTTCCTAAGCTTCCTTCAGTGTGCTGGGTGCTGGGCTTAAACCTGGGTCATGCACATGGCAAAACAGCTCACTATCCAAACTATTTTGCCAGCCCCAAATGATGGTCAGCAGATTCCTAACCACTACACATACATGTTAGCTCTGATTGCCCATCCAAAAGATAGGGAGTTATAAATCATTAGCTTTGACTAGATTCTCTCTATGCTGCAGATAGATATTCCAATTATGAAAAGTAAGTCATGGTAGAGCCCAAGCTTGAGAACTCAGGACCCATATTTTTTTTTTTTTTTTTTTTGCCTCCAAAGTTATCTCTGGGGCTCAGTGTCAGCACTATGAATCCACTGCTCCTGGAGGCCATTTTTTCCAATTTTTTTTTTTTAAATTGGATAGGACAGAGAGGAATTGAGAGAGAAGAAGATAGAGAGGGGGGAAAGAAAGATAGACACCTGCAGAGCTACTTTACCGCTTGAGAAGTGACACCCCCCCCTGCAGGTAGGGACTGGGGGCTTGAACCTGGGTCCTTGTGCATGGTAATGTGTGCACTTAACTGAGTGCACCAGTGCCTGGCCCCCTCTTTTCATTTTTTCTTCTTTCTCCTACTCCCATATTTAGCTTCATTTGAAAGGAGCTTTCTGCTGGATCCCAAACCTCACTTTCTTTCTGTCTTCATACTTGTGCTCACATTATTCCTCTCCAGCCTTCCTTCCTCCCTTCCTACTATTTATTTATTTATTTATTTATTTATGGTGCCTGAATCCATAGCAAGGACCCTATTTATAGGAGTATGCTCTGTTCTACAGTGTTTCATCTCTGCCCCCTTCTTCTTGGTTTATAGTTAATTAGTTAATCATTTTAGTGGAGTACTGCTCAGCTGTCTTATGATGGTGCTGGGGATTGAATCTGGGACCTCAGAGCCTCAGGCAAGAAAGTCTTTTTGTATAACCTGCATGTTATGTGCCCAGCCCTCCTCTTAATTCTTTCTTTTTAAAAAAAATAATATTTATTTATTTATTCCCTTTTGTTGCCCTTGTTGTTTTATTGTTGTAGTTAATGTCATCGTTGTTGGATAGGACAGAAATGGAGAGAGGGGGGGAGTACAGAGAGAGGGAGAGAAAGAGATACCTGCAGACCTGCTTCACCACCTGTGAAGTGACTCCCCTGCAGGTGGGGAGCCTGGGGCTTGAACTGGGATCCTTACGCTGGTTCTTGCACTTGGTGCCACCTGTGCTTAACCTGCTGCACTACCACCCAACTCCCCCTCCTCTTAATTCTTAAAGTTATAGTACTTTCTATTGCCTCTGTAGCAAATCACTATACATCTAGCAGTTGAAGGTCAGCTGTCTAGGCTGGGCTTGGCTGGCAGAGTGCCCGAGAGAAGATGGGAAGACACAGCTTTCTGAGTTGCGACTGGGAGGTTTGTCTTGAACACGTCCCAGATGTTCATGACATGGCTCCTTGATGACATGACCTTAGAAAAGAAGCCACAATGAACAGTTGTTGCACCCTTGTTAGGGGACCAGGATGTTTGCTGGGGTCGGTGTGCAGATGAGCCTACCTTTTATCTTTCCAATGACTCAGTTCCTTTTTTTTTTTTTTGCCTCCAGGGTTATCACTCGGGCTCAGTGCCTGCACTACGAATCCATTGCTTCTTGGAGTGGATTTTTTCCCCATTGTTGTTGTTATTATTATTGCCGTTATTATTATTGTTGTTGTTATTGTTGGATAGGACAGAGAGAAATCAAGAGAGGAGGGGAAGACAGAGAGGAGAAGAGAAAGATAGACACCTGGATGTTGGGTAGTAGGCCAAGCTCCCCCTGGCTTCTGCTTAACCAAGCACTGGTATGCCTGTATAGGGATTGGTTTGATCCCATTCAAAGCGGTCTATTTACATAAATCACTTTTACATTTACATAAAGCACCACACTTCCTCCAAGGCATTAGTGGTTCAGTGGTAGAATTCTCGCCTGCTCCGCCCCCTCTCCTTGTCACACCCTGATTTTCACCGGTCACTTTTCTCTCCATCCTCTCTACGTCACATCCTGTTTACACCCTACTTGGAAAGTATATAAGAACAACATTGTTCCTTTTGGTAGTGGTAAGTTGAAGTTGTAGTGTTAGGTTTAGTCTAGCTTGGTATAGATTGCGCTGCGTCCTGCATGAATAAAGAGATATTGCGTACAGCTCAACCATGAGTCCCTGGTCATCTGTCTCCTCTTGTGAAGCCAGCCCGACACCTGAAGACCTGCTTCACCGCTTGTGAAGCGACCCTCTCCCAATGCAGGTGGGGAGCTAAGGGCTCGAAACAGGATCCTTACGCTGGTCCTTGTACTTTGCACTATGTGCGCTTAACCTGTCCCGCCCCGCCCCCGACTTCAGTTCCTTTTATCTACCCAGCCTGCCTAGTGGTGGAAGCATCGTCAATCAATTTGTAGGGAAAGTGAGGAAATAGAGCCACAAGGAGGTAAATAGAGCTGGAACTAGAGGAGATGGATCTAAGCTGGTTCTCTGCTCAGTGTCAGCCAGTTCCAAACCCCATGATCTGAACCTGCCAGATTTGCTCTGTCACACCTCACCTCTTCTCACCTCACCTCACCCCACCCCACCCCACCTCACCTCACCTCACCTCACCTCACCTCACCTCACCTCACCTCACCTCATCTCACCTCATGTCATCTTTTTAAATTTTTATTTATAAAATGGAAGTATTGACAAGACCATAGGATAAGAGGGGTACATTTCCACACAGTTCCCATCACCAGAACTCCATATCCCATCCCCTCCCTTGATAGCTTTCTTATTCTTTATCCCTCTGAGAGTATAGACCCAGGATCATTATGAGGTGCAGAAGGTGGAAGGTCTAGCTTCTGTAATTACTTTTCCACTGAACATGGGCATTAACAGGTTGATCCATACTCCCAGCCTGTCTCTCTCTTTCCCTAGTGGGGCAGGGCTATGGGAAGGTGGGTCCTAGGACACATTTGTGGGGTGATCTGCCCAGGGAAGTCAGATTGGCATCACGGTAGCATCTCGAACCTGGTGGCTGAAAAAGAGTTGAATGTAAAATGTTAATTCCCTAATAAAGAAATAATAATAAAAAAGAGCTAATAAAAAAAACCCCAGAGATTCCTGATGACAACTTTTTCAGATCCCAGTGGAATTGGGGTTCAGGGTTCTCTAGTCATTTTCCCTTGACATTTCCCCCCTCTGGGAGTATGGATCAAAAATTTTGGAAAGTGCAGATGAAAGTATTATGACTTCTGTGGTTGCTTCTCTGCTAGACATGGACATTGGCCAATAGATCCTTAACCCCAGCCTTTCTCTTTCTTTATTAAGGTAGGCATTGCCATATATATATATATATATATATATATATATATATATATATATATATATATATATATTTGTTTCCACATATTCTGTTCACCTGGAGTTCACACTTTATGATGTTCTGTCTGACCCATGGGACTTGGTGGAATTCCCCATAGAGTTCCAGGAAGCAGAGCTTACCTCCTTGCCAGTGGAATGCCCAGCCATACCTGCAAATGTTCCA
Source organism: Erinaceus europaeus (assembly GCF_950295315.1). Lineage (NCBI taxonomy): Eukaryota > Metazoa > Chordata > Mammalia > Eulipotyphla > Erinaceidae > Erinaceus > Erinaceus europaeus. The sequence continues at coordinate 3,572 of NW_026648058.1, read as the reverse complement.
ATCTCTTCATTTTGAAGGTTTCCTCACCCTGCCCTGCTCTCCAAACCAAGAGCAGCCAAAGGGGGGAAATTTCTACTCATCTAGTCCTTTTCCAACTTCTCTCTCCTTCCTGTACAACTTCCTTATAGAAAAGCTTCTGTGTATGGAAGCAGAAAGACAAGAAATGTGGTCTGTACCTTAGGAAAACCTCAATTATGTAAATCAACCAAATATTCTCAATAAAGTAATAATTAATTTGAAGTAAGTACCATGAAAAAGTATTCTAGAAGCACAGAGTAAACCTGGAAGATTTTGTGGATATAGTGACCTATGAGTGTGATCGATGCCTGGGGAAGGATGGGGTAGTATGCAAAAGTTAGCAGCTGAGGCAGCAAATGTCCCGGATTCAATCCTAGCACCGCCATAAGCCAGAGCTGAGCAGAACTGCCTCTGTGGGTCTCAACTAAACCAGTGCTATGGTGATCACCCTGCCAAGGTATGCTGCTACTGACATTTTGATGCAGATTGTCCAGAGTCAGGGAATCTTTGGATTCCCCCACAGGTACTATGGGCCTAGACCTCTAACAGATCCTTCTCTCTTATCATCACCAGTCACTTCCATCAGGAATCTCATTAAGAAGCCCTTTTATGGGCCTCTTGAGGACCTTACCTTGACTGTAAATCAGCAATGGTAAGGATTGCCCCACTCTCCAAAGGGAGGCTGGGTCAGCCTACTCAGCCACTCGATGAAGATTTGTCCTGAAGTGAGTGCAGCCTAGAGTGTTCCCAGCTGTGACCATGAGCTGTCAGCTCAGACTGACAGGGACTTGGAGGTTACACAGGCTCCTGCATTAAATCCACCAAGTTGCAGATGCTACTATGACACCATCCTGACTTCTCTGGGCAGATGACCTCACTCATGTGTCCCAAAGTCTCACTTCTCCAGAGTCCTGCCCCACCAAGGAAGGACAGAAACAGGCTGGGGGTATGGATTAAAGTACCAGTGCCCATGTTCAGCAGAGAAGCAATTGCAGAAGCCGGAACTCCTACCTTCTACACCCCAAAAAGAAATTTGGCCCATACTCCCAGAGGGGTAAATTGTAGGGGAAGATGACAGTAGGGTTCTGAAACCCAGTTCCGCAGGTAAGCAAAGCGTCTGTCACCGGGAATCTTGTTTTATACCATCACTGAATGGGACGACAATCTGGAAAGCACCAGAGGAAGTCAGGCACTATTTCTGTTATCTGAGCGAGAAGAGGGAAAAAAAGGAAGGACACTTAGAAGTAGTAATAGGAATCTGGTGGCTGAAAAGAGAGTTAACATATAAAGCCAAACCAATTGTTGACTAATCATGAACCTAAAAACTGGAATAGTGCAGATGAAGAGTTTCGGGGGGGGTCTCCATTTTGTAGATAGCTAGTAGGCCTACTCATCTGTTGTTGGACACCTGGGTTGCTTCTAGGTTTTGGCTATTACAAATTGTGCTGCTAAGAACATATGTGTACACAGATCCTTTTGGATGGGTTTTTTGGGTTCTTTAGGATATATCCTCCAGAGGGGAATTGCAGGATCATAGGGTAGCTCCATTTCTAGCCTTTTGAGAGTTCTCCAGACTGCTCTCCACAGAGGTTGGACCAATTGACATTCCCACCAGCAGTGCAGGAGGGTTCCTTTGACCCCACACCCTCTCCAGCATTTGCTGCTGTTACCTTTTCTGATGTATGACATTCTCACAGGAGTGAAGTGGTATCTCATTGTTGTCTTTATTTGCATTTCTCTGACAATCAAAGACTTGGAGCATTTCTTTCATGTGTTTTTTGGCCTTTTGGATCTCTTCTGTGGTGAATATTTTGTCCATGTCCTCTCCCCATTTTTGAATGGGGTTATTTGTTTTCTTGTTGTTGAGTTTGGCAAGCCCTTTATATATTTTGGTTATTAGCTTGCTATACATCTTGTCTGATGTATAGCATGTAAAGATCTCCCATTCTGTGAGGGGTCTCTTGGTTTGGGTAGTGTTTCCTTTTTATAAAAAAAAAAAGATACAAAGCAGAACCAATTGTTGACTAAATCTTATCTTTTTGGCAACAGGATTACTGCTAGGGCTCAATAGCTACACAATGTATCCACAGCTCTCTTTTTATTTAATAAGACAGAGAGAAATTGAGAGTGAAGGGGGTGATAGGGAGAGAGAAAGAGCGAGACCTGCAACAAGGCTTTACTGCTTGTTACATTTCCTTCCCCTTAAGATGGGGACCTCTGGATTGAACCATGGTTCCTGAGCATGGTAACATATGTTCTACTTGGAGACCCACCTCCCAGTTCTGTCTTGCTTTTTAGTGGGAGTGGGGGGTAGGGGGTGGGCCACAAGGCATGTGTTCTACCCCTGCTCTGTGAAGCCTTTCAACTCGCTCTGCCTGTACATATTGAGTTGTGGGTGTGGGAAGGTAGGAATTGCTTGGAACACTAGCTTATTCAAGATTCATCCCCCACTCTCTCCCTCCAGAACAGTGGCTGCAGCAGACAGAATGTTCTGGTCCCTAAACCCCTCGTAGGCTCAGCTTAGCAATGGCTTTTTGACGAAGGCAGGAGATGGTTTATGACCTTTGGAAAGGCGGCTGGGGAGATAACAGAGCCATTTCAGAGCCCTGCTGCCTGGCATCCTGGCAGTGCCCAGTGAGAAGCTATATGAATCAGGCCGGGCAAGCTGCCAGGGTCCCTGGCGCCTTGAGGTAGGCAGGTGGAGGTGTGTGTAAGCCAGCCCCCAGCAGAAGCGAGTTTAAGTATGCACAGACTGCCTTCCTCTGTCCAAAGGCTGATTGCATTTTTGCATTTTATGAGCCTAAGCGAGGGAATTCATTTCCTTGATGTAATATGACCCTCTGGAGAAAAGTCTTATCCAAATATATTTTGCTCACAAATGGCATCCTGCAAAGGCCAAAGTGAAACAGAAAGATCATTAGAGTCTAATTTATAAATAAGGTGAATTGGTCGCTTTGTGGCAAATTCATGTATCCGGGAATCTGGAAAAGAATGAAAGGCTTTTTCACCCTTGGCAATTGGAAACCTCTATAGAAAAGAATGATTTAGTGTACACTTTGCCCCACTGGCCTTAAAATAAAAACAAAACAGTAAGCTTTTACTTAGTACTTAGCAGAGATCAGGTCTTTTCCTAAGCACTGTTATTCCATTTAATCCTTACAACCACCTTGTGAGGTAGTGTTATTGTCTCATTTTACAGATAAGCAAACAGAGGCTTGAGGAAGCTTTACTTGCCTGAGACCAGAGAGTTAATCAGCATAAAAAGCTGCCATAGGCTGGTCTGAGTGCAGTGATATTTACAATCAATTGATCACTGTCAATTACAGAAAGAGCCGCCTCTTACCAGAAGTTCACTTTGGCCTGGGCTAATCCTCTTCAGCCCATCATCTCATTCTGCCCTGATTCACTCTCAAGGCACCGGTGCTGACAGCTGCAAGGATTTGGTTCTTTGGAGATGGGAATCATGTGAGGGCAAGACCTCATTCACTTGTGTCTCCAGAAAGTCCAGAAAGGTACCAGGGTAGAGAGGGAACTCAGGAAGTGTGGAGTGAAGG